>NC_053391.1:435876923-436176923 GCF_905171765.1 Bufo bufo
GCGCAGAATCAGTCTTCATGTCATAGCAGAGAATCAGGCTTCACGCTCACCCACCACTAGAACAGGCCACTGTCACAACATTTAGGCCCAGGCACCCAGGCAGAGGAGAGAGGTCCCATAACAGAGAATCTGGCCTTATGTCAGCGCAGAATCTGTCTTCATGTCATAGCAGAGAATCAGGCTTCACGTTCACCCACCACTGGAACAGGCCACTGTCACATATTTAGGCCACCGGCACCCATGCAGAGGAGAGAGGTTCCGTAACAGAGGAATCTGTCCTTATGTCAGGCACAGAATCTGTCTTCATGTCATAGCAGAGAATCAGGCTTCACGTCACCCACCACTGGAACAGGCCACTGTCACACATTTAGGCCTATGTCATAGAGAGTCCCGTCACAGAGAATCTGGCCTTATGTCACGCAGATCAGTCTTCATGTTCGTAGCAGAGAACAGGGCTTCACGTTCACCCACCACTGGAACAGGCCACTGTTCACACATTTAGGCCCCCGGCCCCAGACAGAGGAGAGGTTCATTCAACTTTGGGTTTGCCCCGCAATATAATGGTAAAATGAAATTAAAATAGTATTGAATGAGGAAGTGCCCTGGAGTAGAATAATATATTGTTAAGGGGAGGTAGTTAATATCTAATCTGCACAAGGGATAGACAGGTCCTGTGGGATCCATGCCTGGTTCATTTTTATGAACGTCAGCTTGTCCACGTTGGCTGTAGACAGGCGGCTGCGTTTGTCTGTAATGACGCCCCCTGCCGTGCTGAATACACGTTCAGACAAAACGCGGCCGCCGGGCAGGCCAGCACCTCCAAGAACATAAAAGGCTAGCTCTGGCCACGTGGACAATTTGGAGACCCAGAAGTTGAATGGGGCCGAACCATCAGTCAGTACGTGGAGGGGTGTGCACAGGTACTGTTCCACCATGTTAGTGAAATGTTGCCTCCTGCTAACACGTTCCGTATCAGCTGGTGGTGCAGTTAGCTGTGGCGTGGTGACAAAACTTTTCCACATCTCTGCCATGCTAACCCTGCCCTCAGAGGAGCTGGCCGTGACAAAGCTGCGTTGGCGACCTCTTGCTCCTCCTCTGCCTTCGCCTTGGGCTTCCACTGGTTCCCCTGTGACATTTGGGAATGCTCTCAGTACCGCGTCTACCAACGTGCGCTTGTACTCGCGCATCTTCCTATCACGCTCCAGTGTAGGAAGTAAGGTGGGCACATTGTCTTTGTACCGGGGTTCCAGCAGGGTGGCAACCCAGTAGTCCGCACACGTTAAAATGTGGGCAACTCTGCTGTCGTTGCGCAGGCACTGCAGCATGTAGTCGCTCATGTGTGCCAGGCTGCCCAGAGGTAAGGACAAGCTGTCCTCTGTGGGAGGCGTATCGTCATCGTCCTGTGTTTCCCCCCAGCCACGCACCAGTGATGGGCCCGAGCTGCTTTGGGTGCCACCCCGCTGTGAACATGCTTCATCCACATCCACCTCCACCTCATCCTCGTCCTCCTCGTCCTCCAGTAGTGGGCCCTGTCTGGCCACATTTGTACCTGGCCTCTGGTGTTGCAAAAACCTCCCTCTGAGTCACTTTGAAGAGACTGGCCTGAAAGTGCTAAAAATGACCCCTCTTCCTCCTCTTCCTCCTGGGCCACCTCCTCTTCCATCATCGCCCTAAGTGTTTTCTCAAGGAGACATAGAATTGGTATTGTAACGCTGATAACGGTGTCATCGCCACTGACCATGTTGGTGGAGTACTCGAAACAACGCAACAGGGCACACAGGTCTCGCATGGAGGCCCAGTCATTGGTGGTGAAGTGTGTCTGATCCGCAGTGCGACTGACCCGTGCGTGCTGCAGCTGAAACTCCACTATGGCCTGTTGCTGCTCGCACAGTCTGTCCAGCATATGCAAGGTGGAGTTCCACCTGGTGGGTACGTCGCATATGAGGCGGTGAGCTGGAAGGCCGAAGTTACGCTGTAGCGCAGACAGGCGAGCAGCGGCAGGCTGTGAACGCCGGAAGCGCGAACAGACGGCCCGAACTTTATGCAGCAGCTCTGACATGTCGGGGTAGTTGCGAATGAACTTCTGCACCACCAAATTCAGCACATGCGCCAGGCAAGGGATGTGCGTCAAACCAGCTAGTCCCAGAGCTGCAACGAGATTTCGCCCATTATCGCACACCACCAGGCCGGGTTTGAGGCTCACCGGCAGCAACCACTCGTCGGCCTGCTGACGTTTACCCCGGGCTGTGCTGAAGTTGGTGGTGAAGGTGTGTGGCTGACTGGATGAGCAGGTGGAAGAAGAGGAGGAGGAAGCTGAGTAGGAGGAGGAGGAGACAGGAGGCAAAGAATGTTGCCCTGCGATCCTTGGCGGCGGAAGGACGTGCGCCAAACAGCTCTCCGCCTGGGGCCCAGCCGCCACTACATTTACCCAGTGTGCAGTTAGGGAGATATAGCGTCCCTGGCCGTGCTTACTGGTCCACGTATCTGTGGTTAGGTGGACCTTGCCACAGATGGCGTTGCGCAGTGCACACTTGATTTTATCGGACACTTGTTTGTGCAGGGAAGGCACGGCTCTCTTGGAGTTGTAGTGGCGGCTGGGAACAACATACTGTAAGCACAGCAAGTGACATGAGCTGTTTCAAGCTGTGTGTGTCCACCAGCCTAAATGACAGCATTTCATAGGCCAGTAGTTTAGAAATGCTGGCATTCAGGGCCAGGGATCGAGGGTGGCTAGGTGGGAATTTACGCTTTCTCTCAAATGTTTGTGAGATGGAGAGCTGAACGCTGCCATGTGACATGGTTGAGATGCTTGGTGACGCAGGTGGTGGTGTTGGTGGTACATCCCATGTTTGCTTGGCGGCAGGTGCCAACGTTCCTCCAGAGGCAGAGGAAGAGGCCGAGGCGGCGGCAGCAGCAGCAGAAGAGGCCCAGGCGGCGGCAGCAGCAGAAGAGGCCGAGGCGGCAGCAGCAGAAGAGGTAGCAGGGGGAGCCTGAGTGACTTCCTTGTTTTTAAGGTGTTTACTTTACTGCAGTTCATGCTTTGCATGCAGGTGCCTGGTCATGCAGGTTGTGCTAAGGTTCAGAACGTTAATGCCTCGCTTCAGGCTCTGATAGCACAACGTGCAAACCACTCGGGTCTTGTCGTCAGCACATTGTTTGAAGAAGTGCCATGCCAGGGAACTCCTTGAAGCTGCCTTTGGGGTGCTCGGTCCCAGATGGCGGCGGTCAGTAGCAGGCGGAGTCTCTTGGCGGCGGGTGTTCTGATTTTGCCCACTGCTCCCTCTTTTGCTACGCTGTTGGCTCGGTCTCACCACTGCCTCTTCCTCCGAACTCTGAAAGTCAGTGACCTTCATTCCATGTGGGGTCTAGGACCTCATCGTCCCCTGCATCGTCTTCCACCCAGTCTTGATCCCTGACCTCCTGTTCAGTCTGCACACTGCAGAAAGACGCAGCAGTTGGCACCTGTGTTTCGTCATCATCAGAGACGTGCTGAGGTGGTATTCCCATGTCCTCATCATCAGGAAACATAAGTGGCTGTGCGTTAGTGCATTCTATCTCTTCCACCCCTGTGGAAGGGCTAGGTGGATGCCCTTGGGAAACCCTGCCAGCAGAGTCTTCAAACAGCATAAGAGACTGCTGCATGACTTGAGGCTCAGACAGGTTCCCCGATATGCACGGGGGTGATGTGACAGACTGATGGGCTTGGTTTTCATGCGCCATCTGTGCACTTTCTGCAGAAGACTGGGTGGGAGATAATGTGAACGTGCTGGATCCACTGACGGCCACCCAATTGACTAATGCCTGTACCTGCTCAGGCCTTACCATCCTTAGAACGGCATTGGGCCCCACAAAATATCGCTGTAAATTCTGCTGGCTACTGGGACCTGAGGTAGTTGGTTCACTAGGACGTGTGGCTGTGGCAGAACGGCCACGTCCTCTCCCAGCACCAGAGGGTCCACTAACACCACCACGACCATGTCCACGTCCGCGTCCGCATCCCTTATTAGATGTTTTCCTCATTGTTCCCGTTCACCACAATTTTGAGAATGGCAAATTTGGGAATAGTTTTTCAACCCAGAACAAAAAGTGTGCTTTTACGGTCACTACAAATAACTTGACCAGCTAAAACAGTACAGATTTGGTTGAATAGAAATGTAAGGCCTGTTTTTTTTTTGCGCTGTGTGACAGGTATAGGTTTAATCACAGAATCAGACTTCTATCTGCACGGTAGCGTGTGTCTTAGGTTTTTCTGAATGACACTATCAGCACCTTCAATGTAAGATATCCTTTTTGAGATAGATTTTAAGTAGGCCTCATATAGCAGAAACTAGTTATTTTGAGAATGGCAAATTTGGGAATAGTTTTTCAACCCAGAACAAAAAATGTGCTTTTACGGTCAATACAAATAACTTGACCAGCTAAAACAGTACAGATTTGGTTGAATAGAAATGTGAGGCCTGTTTTTTTTTTGCGCTGTGTGACAGGTATAGGTTTAATCACAGAATCAGACTTCTATCTGCACGGTAGCGTGTGTCTTAGGTTTTTCTGAATGACACTATCAGCACCTTCAATGTAAGATATCCTTTTTGGGATAGATTTTAAGTAGGCCTCATATAGCAGAAACTAGTTATTTTGAGAATGGCAAATTTGGGAATAGTTTTTCAACCCAGAACAAAAAGTGTGCTTTTACGGTCACTACAAATAACTTGACCAGCTAAAACAGTACAGATTTGGTTGAATAGAAATGTGAGGCCTGTTTTTTTTTGCGCTGTGTGACAGGTATAGGTTTAATCTCAGAATCAGACTTCTATCTGCACGGTAGCGTGTGTCTTAGGTTTTTCTGAATGACACTATCAGCACCTTCAATGTAAGATATCCTTTTTGGGATAGATTTCAAGTAGGCCTCATATAGCAGAAACTAGTTATTTTGAGAATGGCAAATTTGGGAATAGTTTTTAAACCCAGAACAAAAAATGTGCTTTTACGGTCACTACAAATAACTTGACCAGCTAAAACAGTACAGATTTGGTTGAATAGAAATGTGAGGCCTGTTTTTTTTTGCGCTGTGTGACAGGTATAGGTTTAATCACAGAATCAGACTTCTATCTGCACGGTAGCGTGTGTCTTAGGTTTTTCTGAATGACACTATCAGCACCTTCAATGTAAGATATCCTTTTTGGGATAGATTTCAAGTTGGCCTCATATAGCAGAAACTAGTTATTTTGAGAATGGCAAATTTGGGAATAGTTTTTCAACCCAGAACAAAAAATGTGCTTTTACAGTCACTACAAATAACTTGACCAGCTAAAACAGTACAGATTTGGTTGAATAGAAATGTCAGGTCTATTTTTTAGGCGCTGGGTGACAGGCTTAACTTGCCCCGGATGTAGTATATGGCCAAAAAATAACCACACTATTGATGGTTAAATGCACTTGGGTGACACAGGCTCAGCCTGCACCAGATTTAGTATATAGCCAAAAAATAACCAGACTGTTGATGGTTAAATGCACTTCGGTGACACAGGCTCAGCCTGCAGCTGATGTAGGATATACCACAAAATAACCACACTATTGATGGTTAAATACACTTGGTGATAGCTTGTGCTGGCGCACCACAAGTCACAAAATGGCCGCCGATCACCCCAGAAAAAAGTGATCTAAAAACGCTCTGGGCAGCTTCAAAAAAGTGAGCAAGTCGATATTAGCACTTCAATGATCCACAGCTGCAGATCGATCACAGAATGAAGTCTTTTGGAGGAGTTAATCTGCCTAATCTCGCCCTAACTTTGCAGCTGCAACCTCTCCCTATGCTTGAATCAGCAGAGTGACGTGCAGTGCTACGTGACCCAAGCTTATATAGAGGCTGGGTCACATGCTGCACTGGCCAATCACAGCCATGCCAATAGTAGGCAAGGCTGTGATGGCCTCTTGGGGCAAGTAGTATGACGCTTGTTGATTGGCTGCTTTGCAGCCTTTCAAAAAGCGCCAAGAAAGCGCCGAACACCGAACCCGAACCCGGACTTTTACGAAAATGTTCGGGTTCGGGTCCGTGTCACGGACACCCCAAAAACTATACAGTTCGGGTTCGCTCATCCCTACATATTGGCACTGAAATGCATATATGTGAAGAAATTGCAATTTTCATTTTTCACCTTAAACTACACATTCATTTCTGGTAAATGCTCATTACACCCTTGTAAAATTCATTTTGGGGGGGGTGTATTTGCCAAAATGGGGTCACATTTTGGGGTTTCCATTGTAGTGGTACCTCAGGGTCTCCTCAAATAACACATGGTGCCCAAAAACCATTCCTACAAAATTTGCCCTAATAAAACCATATGGCGCACCACAAGTCACAAAATGGCCGCCGATCACCCCAGAAAAAAGTGATCTAAAAACGCTCTGGGCAGCCTCAAAAAAGTGAGCAAGTCGATATTAGCACTTCAATGATCCACAGCTGCAGATCGATCACAGAATGAAGTCTTTTGGAGGAGTTAATCTGCCTAATCTCGCCCTAACTTTGCAGCTGCAACCTCTCCCTATGCTTGAATCAGCAGAGTGACGTGCAGTGCTACGTGACCCAAGCTTATATAGAGGCTGGGTCACATGCTGCACTGGCCAATCACAGCCATGCCAATAGTAGGCAAGGCTGTGATGGCCTCTTGGGGCAAGTAGTATGACGCTTGTTGATTGGCTGCTTTGCAGCCTTTCAAAAAGCGCCAAGAAAGCGCCGAACACCGAACCCGAACCCGGACTTTTACGAAAATGTTCGGGTTCGGGTCCGTGTCACGGACACCCCAAAATTCGGTACGAACCCGAACTATACAGTTCGGGTTCGCTCATCCCTACATATTGGCACTGAAATGCATATATGTGAAGAAATTGCAATTTTCATTTTTCACCTTAAACTACACATTCATTTCTGGTAAATGCTCATTACACCCTTGTAAAATTCATTTTGGGGGGGGTGTATTTGCCAAAATGGGGTCACATTTTGGGGTTTCCATTGTAGTGGTACCTCAGGGTCTCCTCAAATAACACATGGTGCCCAAAAACCATTCCTACAAAATTTGCCCTAATAAAACCATATGGCTCTCCATCCCTTCTGAGACTTGGTCTTTGCCCATACAGCAGTTTACGACCACATACAGTGGGGGAAATAATTATTTGACCCCTCACTGATTTTGTAAGTTTGTCCAATGACAAAGAAATGAAAAGTCTCAGAACAGTATCATTTCAATGGTAGGTTTATTGTAACAGTGGCAGATAGCACATCAAAAGGAAAATCGAAAAAATAACTTTAAATAAAAGATAGCAACTGATTTGCATTTCATTGAGTGAAATAAGTATTTGAACCCTCTAACAAAAAAAGACTTAATACTTGGTGGAAAAACCCTTGTTTGCAAGCACAGAGGTCAAACGTTTCTTGTAATTGATGACCAAGTTTGCGCACATTTTAGGAGGAATGTTGGTCCACTCCTCTTTGCAGATCATCTCTAAATCCCTAAGGTTTCGAGGCTGTCTCTGTGCAACTCTGAGCTTGAGCTCCCTCCATAGGTTTTCGATTGGATTAAGGTCCGGAGACTGACTAGGCCACTCCATGACCTTAATGTGCTTCTTCTTGAGCCACTCCTTTGTTGCCTTTGCTGTATGTTTTGGGTCATTGTCGTGCTGGAACACCCATCCACGACCCATTTTCAGTTTCCTGGCAGAGGGAAGGAGGTTGTCGCTCAGGATTTCACGATACATGGCTCCGTCCATTTTCCCGTTTATGCGAATAAGTTGTCCTGTGCCCTTAGCAGAAAAACACCCCCAAAGCAAAATGTTTCCACCCCCATGCTTGACGGTGGGGACGGTGTTTTGGGGGTCATAGGCAGCATTTTTCTTCCTCCAAACACAGCGAGTTGAGTTAATGCCAAAGAGCTCTATTTTGGTCTCATCAGACCACAGCACCTTCTCCCAGTCACTCTCTGAATCATTCAGGTGTTCATTGGCAAACTTTAGACGGGCCTGCACATGTGCCTTCCTGAGCAGGGGGACCTTGCGAGCCCTGCAGGATTTTAATCCATTGCGGTGTAATGTGTTTCCAATGGTTTTCTTGGTGACTGTGGTCCCTGCTAATTTGAGGTCATTAACTAACTCCTCCCGTGTAGTTCTAGGATGCTTTTTCACCTTTCTCAGAACCATTGACACCCCACGAGGTGAGATCTTGCGTGGAGCCCCAGAGCGAGGTCGATTGATGGTCATTTTGTGCTCCTTCCATTTTCGAACAATCGCACCAACAGTTGTCACCTTCTCTCCCAGCTTCTTGCTAATGGTTTTGTAGCCCATTCCAGCCTTGTGCAGGTCTACAATTTTGTCTCTGACATCCTTGGACAGCTCTTTGGTCTTTCCCATGTTGGAGAGTTTGGAGTCTGCTTGATTGATTGATTCTGTGGACAGGTGTCTTTTATACAGGTGACTAGTTAAGACAGGTGTCCTTTAATGAGGGTGACTAATTGAGTAGAAGTGTATAACCACTCTGTGGGAGCCAGAACTCTTAATGGTTGGTAGGGGTTCAAATACTTATTTCACTCAATGAAATGCAAATCAGTTGCTATCTTTTATTTAAAGTTATTTTTTCGATTTTCCTTTTGATGTGCTATCTGCCACTGTTACAATAAACCTACCATTAAAATGATACTGTTCTGAGACTTTTCATTTCTTTGTCATTGGACAAACTTACAAAATCAGTGGGGGAAATAATTATTTGACCCACTGTATGAAGTGTTGCCGTATTAAGGAAAAAATTGGTAACACATTGTGGGGTGATTTTCTCTTGCTACCCCTTGTAAAAATGAAAGATTTCGGCATGAAGTGATATTTTCTTGTAAAAAACATATTTTATTTCCATAGCCAAGTGTTTCTAAACTCTAGGAAATGCCTGTTGGGTCAAAGCTCTCACTACACCCCTTGAAAAATTCCTTGTGGGATGTAGTTTCCAAAATGGGGTCACTTTTTAACCGTTTCCACTGTAGCGGTACCTCAGTAATCTCTTCAAATATGACATAGTGCCCAGAAAGCATCCCAGCAAAATCTGCCTCCCACATACCCTTAATAGCTGTCAGATATACTGTAGTCAGCATGGCTCCAGATACCTGTGACTTATTGATTCCCTTACCGTATAGCTACTGTTCATGCTGCACAATACAGTTACTCTGGATATTAACAGTGTGTTTTTATTTAGATATATATTATTTTTTTCTATTTTTTTTTATTAAAGGCAAATGGGCCAATGTCATGGTGATGCTTAATGTCCACCACCATACCACCATTCAGGGAGGTCTTGGGTGCCGTATCATTTACCTAGCTTCTGCCCAGAGCCAGTCACCAGACTCCTGTGTCCCATGGTGTAGGCTACAGCCTGGTTGCTAGGTCTTTTGTGGGGTCTCTTGTAGGGTGCGTGTCTATTCATTGAACCTTTCCCTGGAGCACTACAAGAGTTAATTCTCCTTTTTGCTCTGTGTTCAGTTATTTGACTATTGAGCTCATCAGCCTTTCTATATACACTCACCTAAAGAATTATTAGGAACACCTGTTCTATTTTTCATTAATGCGATTATCTAGTCAACCAATCACATCGCAGTTGCTTCAATGCATGTAGGGTTGTGGTCCTGGTCAAGACAATCTCCTGAACTCCAAATTGAATGTCAGAATGGGAAAGAAAGGTGATTTAAGCAATTTTGAGCGTGGCATGGTTGTTGGTGCCAGACGGGCCGGTCGGAGTATTTCACAATCTGCTCAGTTACTGGGATTTTCACGCACAACCATTTCTAGGGTTTACAAAGAATGGTGTGAAAAGGGAAAAACATCCAGTATGCGGCAGTCCTGTGGGCAAAAATGCCTTATGGATGCTAGAGGTCAGAGGAGAATGGGCCGACTGATTCAAGCTGATAGAAGAGCAACGTTGACTGAAATAACCACTCGTTACAACCGAGGTATGCAGCAAAGCATTTGTGAAGCCACAACACGCACAACCTTGAGGCGGATGGGATATAACAGCAGAAGACCCCACCGGGCACCACTCATCTCCACTACAAATAGGAAAAAGAGGCTACAATTTGCACGAGCTCACCAAAATTGGACTGTTAAAGACTGTAAAAATGGTTTCTTGAACATGACAATGAGTTCACTGTACTAAAATGGCCCCCACAGTCACCAGATCTCAACCCAATAGAGCATCTTTGGGATGTGGTGGAACGGGAGCTTCGTGCCCTGGATGTGCATCCCTCAAATCTCCATCAACTACAAGATGCTATCCTATCAATATGGGCCAACATTTCTAAAGAATGCTATCAGCACCTTGTTGAATCAATGCCACGTAGAATTAAGGCAGTTCTGAAGGCAAAAGGGGGCCCAACACTGTATTAGTATGGTGTTCCTAATAATTCTTTAGGTGAGTGTATGTTGGACTATTTGTGCTTTCTGCTACTTTCCTGAGCAATCCTTTAGATTCTTTATGGTTTTACTTGCTTGCTTGCTAGGCCCTGCAAAAAAAGCTATAATCTCTTTGTCTTTAATTCAACTTCTGATTGATTCTTGGATCCTGACTCTTTGCCGTCTGAACTGACCTATGTCTGTTAATTGTACTGACCCTGAGCCATCTACACAAACCTCTAGATTATTCCTCACTTTTGTATGTACTCTGATTACCCTGTCCTCTGTCTCTTTCTTGACTTCATCTATTGCCCGATGCCCCATTGCTTTGCACTTGTGTCTCTGACCCTAGTGGATTTGCAGTTAATCACACCTAGACTATTCCAAGATGTAACCTGCTGGCTCCCTTGCAGTGAAGGCCAGATCCCTGTATACAGATTAAAGGGTGAAAATTAGGGGACCGCCAGGATGACGCCCTCAGGACTAGCCCAATGTCAATACGGTTGGTTGGGATTGTGGGTCCACACTCACTGCCTGTTACAGCCAATTGAAGAGAGTCCGGTACAATACATAGCAACTATGAGACAGAAAAATTAATCAGACAGAATACTATCAGCAGCAGGATTGATATTCTAAAAGATTTGTATCTGCAATTGTGATCTATGTGATATACATTGGGATGATACGAGTTAATAAAAACTGGATAATATAGTTTTAAATGCTGCTACAGCACTCAATGAAAATGGTTGGCAGCCTGACATAGTTACGCAGTGACACAGTACACTACACTGAAACCTGAAGCCTATCTCTCTGTCTGTCAATGAAATAAATCCAATTAACTGCTGTCTCACTAAACTCTCCCTGAGATAGAAAAAGGATGATGCTGGAACCACTTCTGCTGGCGCTGCTATGCACAATGTCACAGGTGAGGTTTATGGTGTAAAATCCTTTTTTATTAATGTCTACGCGTTTCAAGGGCGTATGGCCCTCTTCATCAGGACAATATTCTATTAACAGGCATACAAACACACACTACTTTTTAAAACACAGTTTGGGTGTGCTATTCCAGAAAAAAGGGGGGCGTGGCCATGGGTTGTCTCATGTTGAGTGACAGAGATAATGGGATTCACCTAGCTGTCTATCCCTGAGAGTGGTCAGGTGTATTGCGCGATCGCCAGCCGGCTGTCAGTGCAAGACACACCCACACTGACGTCAGGCGATGGCGCCTCACGCCGCCACATCTCCAGAGCGCATCTGAACATCGAGCGCTCACCGCTGCAGGAGGATGGGACACACCCCCACTGACATCAGCTAATGACGCGCCGCAGCTCCAGAGTGCATCCGAAAAACGAGCGTTTGCTGCTGTAGGGGGATGGTCTGTGTTTGTGTGCTCAAGCTGTCTTTATAATGATAGGGCAATCGGGGCTTATATGAGGAAAACTTGGGGGATTCTGTAAAACGAAGTAAAGTGCAATCTTAGCAATATACATTAAGATCCATAAGGACAAGAAGGACAAATAAGGCATATGTATGTACAGATACAGAGCATAAAAAAAAAAAAAAAATATATATATATATATATATATATATATAAATAGATAAATAAATAAATATATACTGCATTTTTTGCCCTATAAGACGCACCGGCTCTTAAGACGCACCTAGGTTTTTGGGGAGGAAAATAAGAAAAAAAATATTTTTAACCAAAAGGTGTGCTTTTGGTGGGTTTGGAACTAATGATGGTCTGTGGATGGCACTATTACTGGGGATCTGTGGATGACGCACTGTTATGGGGGGATCTGTGGATGACGCACTGTTATGGGGGGATCTGTGGATGACGGACACTGTTATGGGGGGATCTGTGGATGACGGACACTGTCATGGGGGTATCTGTGGATGACAGACACTGTTATGGGGGGGATCTGTGGCTGGCACTGTTACAGGGGGGATCTGTGGCTGGCACTGTAACAGGGGGGATATGTGGGTGGCACAGTTACAGGGGGGATCTGTGGGTGGCACTGTTACAGGGGGGATCTGTGGCTGGCACTGTTACAGGGGGATCTGTGGGTGGCACTGTTATGGGGGATCTGTGGGTGGCACTGTTATATATGTGCCATCCACAGATCCCCCACCCCATAACAGTGCCATCCACAGACCCCTCAGCCCATAACAGTGCCATCCACAGACCCCCCACCCCTTAACTGTGTCATCCACGGATGTTCCCCATAAAACTGTCATCCACAGATCCCCCCCCCCGCCGCTCCACTATACAAATATAAAATGTCTTATTCAATTTAAAGTGATTAAACATACCCCCTCACTCCTAATATTACCGTACATCCTAACAGCTTCTGTACAATGCAGGCAGGCCGGGGGGGGGGGAGTGCGTCTTATGGGGCGAAAAATACGGTACATGAATAAGGGTGCTTCTCTGGTTTAACAGGCAAGAAAGTAGTATTCCATGATACAAACAGTTATAGCAGTAATATAGGCCCACCATTATTCCTGGTGGTTCATATGTGAAGAATGGTAATAATCATAGAAGGGGGTGAGAGTGTATATGTGTATGGGCACATACAGTTGCAAGAAAAAGTATGTGAACCCTTTGGAATGATATGGATTTCTGCACAAATGGGTCATAAAATGTGATTATTATTATTATTATTATTATTTATTATTAAAGCGCCATTCATTCCACAGCGCTGTACATATGAGAAGAGGTATACATACATAATACAGACAATTGCACTAATCATAAACAAGACGAGTTACAAACTGGTACAGAAGGAGACAGGGCCTTGCCCGTAAGGGGGTTACAATCTACATGGTATGGGAGAAGGACACAGTAGGTGCGGGTGAAGTTGGTCATGGCGGTATGGAGGCAGCAGGGTCACTGGTTGTAGGCTTGTCTGAAGAGGTGGGTTTTCAGGTTTCTTTTGAAGGATTCCACTGTGGGTGAGAGTCTGATATGTTGGGGTAGCGAGTTCCAGAGTATGGGGGATGCACGGGAGAAATCTTGGAGTCGATTGTGGGAAGAGGCGATAAGAGGAGAGGAGAGAAGGAGGTCTTGTGAGGATCGGAGAGTGCGTGTGGGGGTGTATCGGGAAAGTAGCTCAGAGATGTAGGGAGGGGAAAGGTTATGGACGGCCTTGTATGTATTTGTTAGTACTTTGAATTGAATTCTCTGGGCAATGGGGAGCCAGTGAAGGGATTGGCAGAGGGGAGAGGCAGAGGAGTAATAGGGTGAGAGGTGGATTAGTCGGGCAGCAGAGTTGAGGATAGATTGGAGGGGTGCGAGAGTGCTAGATGGAAGGCCACAGAGGAGAGTGTTACAGTAGTCTAGGCGGGAGATGATGAGGGCATGTACAAGAATTTTCGCAGATTCAAAGTTAAGTAAAGCACGGATGCGGGAGATGTTTTTGAGTTGGAGGCGGCAGGTGGTGGAAAGGGCTTGGATGTCCGGTCTGAAGGAGAGGGCAGAATCCAAGGTCACTCCAAGGCAGCGGACTTTGTTGACCGGAGAGAGTGTGCAGCCATTGATCGTGATAGATAGGTCTGTTGGGGGGGTTGAGCAAGATGGGGGAAAGAGGATGAATTCTGTTTTATCCATGTTAAGTTTTAGAAAGCGAGAGCAGAAGAAGGATGAAATAGAAGATAGACATTGTGGGATTCTTGATAGTAAGGTGGTGATGTCTGGACAAGAGAGGTAGATTTGTGTGTCGTCAGCGTAGGAGTGATACTGAAAGCCATGGGACTATATGAGCTGTCCCAGGCCAAAAGTGTAGATAGAGAAGAGCAGGGGTCCTAGAACAGAGCCTTGCAAGACACCAACAGAGAGGGAATGAGACGAGGAGGTGGTGCGGGAGTGGGAGACGCTAAACGTCCGGTCTGTGAAGTATGATGTGATCCAGGAGAGGGCCAGGTCATTGATGCCAAGAGATGAGAGAGTTTGCAACAGAAGGGAGTGGTCAACAGTGTCGAAGGCAGAGGACAGGTCAAGGAGAAGGAGGACAGAGTATTGTTTCTTGGTTTTGGCTGTCAGTAGGTCATTGGTGACTTTGATGAGGGCAGTCTCAGTCGAGTGGTGAAGTCGGAAGCCAGATTGTAGGCGGTCAAAGAGGGAGCAGGAGGAGAGGTGAGAGGACAGTTCAGAATGTACATGTTGTTCAAGTAGCTTTGAGGCATACGGAAGAAGTGATATAGGGTGCTAACTGGACAAAGAGGATGGGTCAAGTGAAGGCTTTTTGAGGATGGGTGTAATGGTAGCGTGAGAAACACTGTGGTGAGGTTAGGGATGAGGTGGGATAGGATTGGGTCAAGTGCACAGGTGGTGAGATGTGATCTGGATAGTAGAGTGGAGAGTTTTTTTTCTGTAATGGTGGAGAAGCGGGTTTTGGGAGAAGAGGACCGGGCCGTTGTGTAGAGGGTCTGTGGGGACTGTGTAGTGAAGCTTTCTCTGATGTGATCTGATCTTCATCTAAGTCACAACAATAGACAATCACAGTCTGCTTAAACTAATAACTCACAAAGAATTAAATATTACCATGTTTTTATTGAACACACTATGTAAACATTCACAGTGCAGGTGGAAAAAGTATGTGAACCCTTGGATTTAATAACTGGTTGAACCTCCTTTGGCAGCAATAACTTCAACCAAATGTTTCCTGTAATTGCAGATCAGACGTGCACAACCGTCAGGAGTAATTACTGACCATTCCTCTTTACAGAACTGTTTCAGTTCAGCAATATTCTTGGAATGTCTGGTGTGAATCACTTTCTTGAGGTCATGCCACAGTGTTTTACGTATCGTAGATTCGCTAACAGGGATGTTAGCATATGCCAGAGATAGAGTTGAGCGAACCCGAACTGTAAAGTTCAGGTTCGTACCGAACTTTAGGATTTTTGGACCCCGAACATTTCCGTAAAGGTTTGGGTTTGGGTTCGGGGTTCGGCGGTTTCTTGGCGCTTTTTTAAAGGCTGCATAGCAGCCAATCAACAAGCGTCATACTACTTGCCCCAAGAGGCCATCACAGCCATGCCTACTAATGGCATGGCTGTGATTTGCCAGAGCAGCATGTGACCCAGGCTCTATATAAGCTTGAGTCACATAGCGCTGCACGTCACTCTGCTGTTACAAGTGTAGGGAGAGGATGCTGCTGGACTTGTGATTTCAGGGAGAGCGTAGGAGAGAATCTAACTCAGCGATCTACAGATAAATAGTTGTGTGGGTGCAGGGCACTATCGTTTTACCCTGCCCTGAGCTCATTGACCAAAAAATACTAACTTTTAGAATTCTGTTAGTTAGGTGGGTGGCGGCGGCGGCCATTTTATGCATGCTCAGTGCACCAGCACTGCATCTGAGCTTTTGGGACATTGCAAATCAGCATTTTTTGGGGGCAAACACAACATCTTGATTAGTCAGTGTGCAATTTAAGGTAGAAATACACCCATCATTTTCTGGGGTTTTAAAAACACACTATCTTTTTCCAAAAACAGTATTTTCCAGATCTGCAAGTGTTAAATTCAATTTTAATATATACAGCTTTCATATTCTGTTGGCAAAAAAATACTTTTTTGGCAATCTACAACATCTGGATTAGTCAGTGTGCAATTTAAAGTAGAAATACACCAATCATTTTCTGTGGTTTTAAAAACACACTATTTTTTTTTAAAAAAAACAGTATTTTCCAGATTTGCAAGTGTTAAATTTAAGTTTAACCACCTCAGCCCCCAGTGCTTAAACACCCTGAAAGACCAGGCCACTTTTTGCACTTCTGACCTACACTACTTTCACCGTTTATTGCTCGGTCATGCAACTTACCACCCAAATGAATTTTACCTCCTTTTCTTCTCACTAATAGAGCTTTCATTTGGTGGTATTTCATTGCTGCTGACATTTTTACTTTTTTTGTTATTAATCGAAATTTAACGATTTTTTTTGCAAAAAAATGACATTTTTCACTTTCAGTTGTAAAATTTTGCAAAAAAAAACGAGATCCATATATAAATTTTGCTCTAAATTTATTGTTCTACATGTCTTTGCTAAAAAAAAAAATGTTTGGGTAAAAAAAAAAATGGTTTGGGTAAAAGTTATAGCGTTTACAAACAATGGTACAAAAATGTGAATTTCCTCTTTTTGAAGCAGCTCTGACTTTCTGAGCACCTGTCATGTTTCCTGAAGTTCTACAATGCCCAGACAGTACAAACACCCCACAAATGACCCCATTTCGGAAAGTAGACACCCTAAGGTATTCGCTGATGGGCATAGAACTTTTTATTTTTTGTCACAAGTTAGCGGAAAATGATGATTTTATTTTTTTTATTTTTTTTTCTTACAAAGTCTCATATTCCACTAACTTGTGACAAAAAATAAAAAGTTCTATGAACTCACTATGCCCATCACGAAATACCTTGGGGTCTCTTCTTTCCAAAATGGGGTCACTTGTGGGGTAGTTATACTGCTCTGGCATTCTAGGGGCCCAAATGTGTGGTAAGGAGTTTGAAATCAAATTCTGTAAAAAATGACCAGTGAAATCCGAAAGGTGCTCTTTGGAATATGGGCCCCTTTGCCCACCTAGGCTGCAAAAAAGTGTCACACATCTGGTATCTCTGTATTCAGGAGAAGTTGGGGAATGTGTTTTGGGGTGTCTTTTTACATATACCCATGCTGGGTGAGAGAAATATCTTGGTCAAATGCCAACTTTGTATAAAAAAATGGGAAAAGTTGTCTTTTGCCAAGATATTTCTCTCACCCCAACTTCTCCTGAATACAGAGATACCACATGTGTGACACTTTTTTGCAGCCTAGGTGGGCAAAGGTGCCCAAATTCCTTTTAGGAGGGCATTTTTAGACATTTGGATACCAGACTTCTTCTCACGCTTTGGGGCCCCTAAAATGCCAGGGCAGTATAAATACCCCACATGTGACCCCATTTTGGAAAGAAGACACCCCAAGGTACTCAATGAGGGGCATGGCGAGTTCATAGAAAAAAAAAAAAATTTGGCACAAGTTAGCGGAAATTTATTTTTTTGATTTTTTTCTCACAAAGTCTCCCTTTCCGCTAACTTGGGACAAAAATTTCAATCTTTCATGGACTCAATATGCCCCTCAGCGAATACCTTGGGGTGTCTTCTTTCCAAAATGGTGTTATTTGTGGGGTGTTTGTACTGCCCTGGCATTTGAGGGTCTCCACAATCATTACATGTATGCCCAGCATTAGGAGTTTCTGCTATTCTCCTTATATTGAGCATACGGGTAATGAGATTTTTTTTTTCTGTTCAGCCGCTGAAAGAAAAAAATGAACGGCACAGATTTCTTCATTCGCATCGATCAATGTGGATGAAAAAATCTCTGCCAAAAAAAGAAAAAGGAGGGGAAAGGCGTCTGCCAGGACATAGGAGCTCCGCCCAACATCCATACCCACTTAGCTCGTATGCCCTGGCAAACCAGATTTCTCCATTCACATCAATCGATGTGGATGAATAAATCATTGCCAGGATTTTTTTTTTTTTATATATATACAAAGTGTTTGCCAAAGTATATGAACACCGCCACCTCCTCAGCTCATATGCCTCGGCAAACGTATCTTTTACTGCAGAGGAGAAATCTCGTCTTGCAGCGCCGCATACACCGACTTGCGAGTAATCTGACAGCAGCGCAATGCTTCTGTCCGAATGCACATCAGTGCTGCAGCTAGTCGATCGGTTGGTCCACCTGGAAGGTAAAAAAAAAAAAAAAAAAAAGAAAAAACCAGGCCGCAACGCAATAAATTTATTAACTTTTCAACAGAACATATTAAACTTTTTTAAACTTTTTTAACTGAACGTTAACTTTTTTACTTACCGGTATTTTTTTTTTTTTTTTTTTACCTTTATAGAACAAAGATGTGGCGAAGTACGTTATGCACTTTATCCCAGGTGAAAGGAGAGGTTTGCAGCAGCTGTGAGTAAAAGGGCCCTAATAGCCCTGTGTGCCTGTCCTGTGAGATGCAATCCCTATGCTAGGTGTACCTGTGTGTGGTACTTCCGGAAACACTCACCAAAGCATAGGGCAGGGTGGTCAGGACAGTCAGGACAGAAATAGCGGGTGTCACGCCTTATTCCACTCCTGCTACAGACACGACGGGGTGACGGTTGGGTTGAGGTACCAGGAACGACACTGGGGAAATGTCGCTCGTGTAGACGGCTAACTACACTGGTGGATGGGGCCACGGAACCTCCTGGATAAAGGAGGTTCTCGATGATCTCTTCCTGGAATTTGAGGAAGGATCCTGTTCTCCCAGCCTTACTGTAGAGAACAAAACTATTATACAGCGCCAATTGAATTAAATATACAGACACCTTCTTATACCAGCGTCTGGTTCTGCGGGAAACTAAATACAGAGACAACATCTGGTCATTGAAGTCCACCCCTCCCATGAGCGCATTATAGTCGTGGACACAGAGGGGCTTTTCAATGACACGGGTTGCTCGCTCAATTTGGATTGTCGTGTCTGCGTGAATGGAGGAGAGCATTTAAACGTCACGCTTGTCTCTCCATTTCACCGCGAGCAGTTCTTCGTTACACAAGGCAGCCCTCTCCCCCCTTGCAAGACGGGTGGTTACAAGACGTTGGGGGAAGCCCACGCGACTAGTTCGCGCGGTGCCACAGGCGCAAATCCGTTCTAGAAACAAATGCCTAAAGAGGGCCACACTTGTGTAAAAATTGTCCACATAAAGATGGTACCCCTTGCCGAATAAGGGTGACACCAAGTCCCAGACTGTCTTCCCACTGCTCCCCAGGTAGTCAGGGCAACCGACCGGCTCCAGGGTCTGATCTTTTCCCTCATAGATCCGAAATTTGTGGGTATAGCCTGTGGCCCTTTCACAGAGCTTATACAATTTGACCCCATACCGGGCACGCTTGCTTGGGATGTATTGTTTGAAGCCAAGGCGCCCGGTAAAATGTATTAGGGACTCGTCTACGCAGATGTTTTGCTCGGGGGTATACAAATCTGCAAATTTCTGGTTGAAATGGTCTATGAGGGGCCGAATTTTGTGGAGCCGGTCAAAAGCTGGGTGGCCTCTGGGACGGGAGGTGGTGTTGTCGCTAAAATGCAGGAAACGGAGGATGGCCTCAAATCATGCCCTGGACATAGCAGCAGAGAACATGGGCATGTGATGAATCGGGTTCGTGGACCAATATGACCGCAATTCATGCTTTTTAGTTAGACCCATGTTGAGGAGAAGGCCCAAAAAATATTTAAGTTCGGAAACTTGGACTGGTTTCCACCGGAAAGGCTGGGCATAAAAGCTTCCCGGGTTGGCGGATATAAATTGTGTGGCATACCAGTTTGTCTCTGCCACGACTAAGTCCAAGAGCTCCGCAGTCAAGAACAGCTCAAAAAATCCCAGGGCCGAACCGATTTGAGCCGTCTCAACCCGAACTCCAGACTGGGCGGTGAAAGGGGGAACTAATGGTGCGGCTGAAGTTGGTGACTGCCAATCAGGGTTTGCCAGCACCTCAGGGATTCTAGGGGCTCTACGGGCCTGTCTGAGCAGTGGCTGCGACGGGGTAACTACTGCACGTGCCACCGTACCAGCTTCAACTGCCCTTCTGGTGCTCGCCACGTCACCATGTTGTACGGCAGTGCTGGTACTAGGTCCAGGGAGGGCTGCGCTGCTGGTGTATGCCTCACCACGTGAGCTCCTGTCAGCGCTGCAGCGTAACTTTGGCCTTCCCGCTCACCGCCTTATATGCGACGTGCCCACAAGGTGGAACTCCACCTTGCACATGCTGGCCAGACTGTGCGAGCAGCAGGCAATTGTGGAGTTTCAGCTGCAGCAGGCACGAGTGAGTCGCACGGCGGAACAGCACCACTTCACCACCAATGACTGGGCCTTCATGCGAGACCTGTGCGCCTTGTTACACTGTTTCGAGTTCTCCACCAACATGGCCAGTGCTGATAACGCCGTTCTCAGCGTTACTATCCCACTTCTATGCCTCCTTGAAAAAAACGCTCCTGGCGATGATGGAAGAGGATGTGGCACAGGAGGAGGAGAAGGAGGAAGAGGGATCATTTTGTAGGGTTTCCGGACAGTCATTCCCAAGTGGCTCCAAGGGTGGGTTCCTGCACCCACAAACCCAAGGTACACAATTGTTCAGCCAGGGCACAGTTCTGGAGGATGAGGAGGAGGAGATGGAGGAGGAGGAACCATGTTCACAGCAGGGTGGCACCCAGACCAGCTCATGGCCATCACTGGTGCGTGGATGGGGGGGATAGAGAGGACACAGACGATACACCTCCCACAGAGGACAGCTTTTCATTGCCTCTGGGCAGCCTGGCACACATTGGCGATTACATGCTGCAGTGTCTCCGCAATGACCGCCGAGTTGCCCACATTCTAACTTGTGCTGATTACTGGGTGGCCACGCTGCTGGATCCCCGGTACAAGTACAACGTACCGTCCTTAATTCCGTGATCGTAGGATGCGTGAGTACAAGCGCATGCTAGTAGACGCGCTGCTGGTGGCATTCCCACCTGACAGCGGGGGCACAGTGGAAGCACAAGGCAAAGGCAGAGGACGAGGAAGAGGTCGCCAACGCAGCTGGGGCACCGCCAGCACCTCAGAAGGCAGGGTTAGCATAGCCGACATGTGGAAAAGCTTTGTCAGCACGCCACAACAACCATCACCACCAGCTGATATGGAACCTCTTAGCAGGAGGCAGCATTTCACCAACATGGTGGAGCAGTATGTGTGCACACGCCTACACGTACTGAATGATGGGTCTGCCCCCTTCAACTTCTGTGTCTCCAAATTGGGCACATGGCCTGAGCTTGCTCTTTACGCCTTGGAGGTGCTGGCCTGCCCTGCAGCCAGTGTATTATCTGAACGTGTGTTTAGCACGGCAGGGGGCATCATCACAGACAAGCGCAGCTGCCTGTCCACAGCCAATGTGGACAAGCTCACGTTCATTAAAAAGAACCAGGCATGGATCCCTCAGGACTTGTCCGTACCTTGTGCAGAATAGACATGTCTACCGGCACTAAGCAGCCATTGTTATACTGCAGCGCAATTGCTCATGTTTGTATTTTGGATATCTCACACTCCTCTGGAGTGTACCTTAATTTTACAAAATTAAATAAAAACCAAAAACCTGTGTTGGCTATCCCGTCCTCCTTCACCGCCGCTTCCTCCTACTCCGCTACGTTCACCGCCTCTTCAAACTCCTACTCCATATGGAACTCCACCTCATAAATCCTTTTATTTTTTTTGTACGTGTTTTATTTTATATAATTTCACTACTTTGTCATTTACATTTTCTGGTGGAATTCACAAATTTTTGGGTGTATAGTACCACTGCTCTACCTAGTTGGCCGGTTAAAAAAATAAAATAAAATTGTCATTAACATTTTCGTGTGAAATTCACAAATTTTTGGGTGTATAGTACAACTGCTATACCTAGTATGACGGGGAAAAAAATAAATAATTGTCATTAACATTTTCTGGTGAAATTAACAAATTTTTTGGTGTATAGTACCACTGCTATACCTAGTAGGCCGGTTAACAAAAAATATATATTTGTCAGTTACATTTGCAGTTGAAATTCAACAATTTTTGTGTGTGAAGTACCACTGCTATACCTAGTAGACAGGTTAAACAATAAAAAAATTGGTCTCTTACATTTTATGGTGAAATTCACTAATTTTTGGGTGTGATGTACCACTGCTCTACCTAGTAGGCCGGTTAAAAAAAAAAAAAAAAAATTGTCATTAACATTTTCAGGTGAAATTCACAAATTTTTGGGTGTATAGTACCACTACTATACCTAGTAGGCCGGTAAAAAAATAAAATAAAATTGTCATTAACATTTTCTGGTGAAATTCACCAATTTTTGGGTGCATAGTACCACTGCTATACCTAGTATGACGGTTAAAAAAAAACATATATTGTCATTAACATTTTCTCGTGAAATTAACCAATTTTTGGGTGCATAGTACCACTGCTATATCTAGTAGGCCGGTAAAAAAAAAAATATGGCAGTTACATTTTATAGTGAAATTCTGCAATTTTTTGGCGTGATGTACCACTGCTATACCTATTAGATTAGACCGGTAAAAATATAAAAATAACACATTTTAGGGTCAAATTCACAAATTTTTGGGTGTAATATACCCCTCCTCTACCTAGTTGCCAGCTTAAGAAATTTCAATAATTTTTTTTTTACATTTTCGGGTGACAATAAACAATTGTTTTCTGTCATAGACCCCTGCTCTACCAAGTAGACAGGTTAATTAATTTCTGTAATTTTTCTGTTACATTCTTGGGTTGACATTATAGAATTTTAGACGTAAGTAAACCCCTGCTCTGCATAGGTGACAGGGAATAAAATTTCTGAAATGCCACTTTAATTGATGCGCGCCACCACCTTTGATTTAATGCTTAAACTTAAGCAAGTTGTACCACATTTAAGCTTCAATACTTTGTCCGACATTTCCGCTATACTCTTTTGGCCAACATTTGCACCTCAATAGCTTTTCCCACAATTCCACTTGACTTTTTTGGCCCACATTTGGGCTTCTGTAATTTGTCCCACATTTGCGCCTCAATAACTTTTCCCACATTTGTTCTTGATCCCAAATTTTTTAAATAAATTTATCTCCCTTAAATTTGGTCTCTTTTTCTCAAGCTCCCTGTCCGACCTGGAACCCTGATTCCCCGCCACCGGTAATCACCATGGTAGGCGCATAAAAAAACATCAAAAGTTGATAGAGCAGATATCAAATTGGATCGTGAACAACACGGGGACGTGCGACATGGTGGGTGGGGCAGTAAGTATGCACACGCCTACACAAACTAACTGACAGGGGTCAGCCCCTGCAACTTCTGGGTCTCCAAATTGGGCATATGGCCTGAGCTTGCCCTTTACGCCTTAGAGGTGCTGGCCTGCCCTGCAGCCGGTGTATTGTCTGAACGTGTGTTTAGCATGACTGGAGGTTTATATTTCCCAATGTTTTGGGGTGTACCCTAATTTAAAAAATATAAATAAATTTAAAACCAAAAAGCAGTGTAGGCTACCTCCTTCTCCTCCACTGCCACTTCCACCTACACCGCCACATCCACCACCTCCTCAACCTCCTTCTCCATATGGACCTGGTCCTCCTAGATCAAGATTATTATTTTTTATTTTTACGTATTTTATGTTATTTTAAGTCATTTCCCTATCCACATTTGTTTGCAGAGCACTTGCCATGCTCTTAACCCCATTTTGACACCATTTGCAGCCCTCTAGCCTTTTCCATGACATTTTTACAGCCATTTTAGTGCTCAAAAGTTCGGGTCCCCATTGACTTCAATGGGGTTCGGGGTCAAGTTTGGTTCAAGTTCGGGTCCCGAACTCTAACTTTTTCCCGAAGTTCGGCCGAACCCGTCGAACCCGAACATCCAGGTGTCCGCTCAATTCTAGCCAGAGACTTTTGTAAGTCTTTAGCTGACACTCTAGGATTCTTCTTCACCTCATTGAGCAGTCTGCGCTGTGCTCTTGCAGTCATCTTTACAGGATGGCCACTCCTAGGGAGAGTAGCAGCAGTGCTTAACTTTCTCTATTTATAGACAATTTGTCTTACCGTGGACTGATGAATAGAAAGGCTTTTGGAGATACTTTTATAACCCTTTCCAGCTTTATGCAAGTCAACAATTCTTAATCATAGGTCTTCTGAGAGCTCTTTTGTGTGAGGCATCATTCACATCAGGCAATGCTTCTTGTGAAAACCAAACCCAGAACTGGTGTGTGTTTTTTATAGGGCAGGGCAGCTGTAACCAACACCTCCAATCTCATCTCATTGATTGGACTCCAGTTGTCTGACACCTCACTCCAATTAGCTCTTGTAGATGTCATTAGTCTAGGGGTTAACATACTTTTTCCACCTGCACTGTGAATGTTTACATGTTGTGTTCAATAAAAACATGATAACATTAAATTATTTGTGTGTCATTAGTTTAAGCTGACTGCGATTGTCTATTGTTGTGATTTAGATGAAGATTAGATCACATTTTATGACCAATTTGTGCAAAAATCCATATCATTCCAAAGGGTTCACATACTTTTTCTTGGAACTGTATATAAGGGTGGGCCATTTATATGGATACACCTTAATAAAATGGGAATGGTTGGTGATATTAACTTCCTGTTTGTGGCACATTAGTATATGTGAGGGGGGAAACTTTTCAGGATGGGTGGTGACCATGGCGGCCATTTTGAAGTCGGCCATTTTGAATCCAACTTTAGTTTTTTCAATAGGAAGAGGGTCATGTGACACATCAAACTTATTGGGAATTTCACAAGAAAAACAATGGTGTGCTTGGTTTTAACGTAACTTTATTCTTTCATGAGTTATTTACAAGTTTCTGACCACTTATAAAATGTGTTCAATGTGCTGCCCATTGTGTTGGATTGTCAATGCAACCCTCTTCTCACACTCTTCACACACTGATAGCAACACCGCAGGAGAAATGCTAGCACAGGCTTCCAGTATCCATAGTTTCAGGTGCTGCACATCTCATATCTTCACTGCATAGACAATTGTCTTCAGATGACCCCAAAGATAAAAGTCTAAGGGGGTCAGATCGGGAGACCTTGGGGGCCATTCAACTGGCCCATGATGACCAATCCACTTTCCAGGAAACTGTTCATCTAGGAATGCTCGGACCTGACACCCATAATGTGGTGGTGCACCATCTTGCTGGAAAAACTCAGGGAACGTGCCAGCTTCAGTGCATAAAGAGGGAAACATCATCATGTAGCAATTTCGCATATCCAGTGGCCTTGAGGTTTCCATTGATGAAGAATGTCCCCACTATCTTTGTACCCCGTATACCACACCATACCATCAATTTTTTTGTTCCAACAGTCTTGGAGGGATCTATCCAATGTGGGTTAGTGTCAGACCAATAGCGGTGGTTTTGTTTGTTAACTTCACCATTCACATAAAAGTTTGCCTCATCACTGAACAAAATCTTCGGCGTAAACTGAGGGTCCTGTTCCAATTTTTGTTTTGCCTATTCTGCAAATTCAGTGCGCCGATCTGGGTCATCCTCGTTGAGATGCTGCAGTAGCTGGAGTTTGTAAGGGTGCCATTTGTGAGTAGCTAATATCCGCCAAAGGGATGTTCGACTAATGCCACTCTCCAGTAACATGCGGCGAGTGCTACGCTGTGGGCTCTTGCTGAATGAAGCTAGGACAGCCACTGATGTTTCTTCATTAGAGACAGATTTCACGCATCCACATTTTGGCAACTCCAACACTGAACCAGTTTCACGAAACTTAGCAAGCAGTTTGCTAACTGTAGCATGGGAGATGGGTGGTCTCGTAGGGTGTCTTGCATTGAAATCTGCTGCAATGACCCGGTTACTGTGTTCACCAGACATCAACACAATTTCTATCCGCTCCTCACGTGTTAACCTCGGCGACATGTTAATGGCTGTAAACAAAGAGAAACTTGTAAATAACTCATGAAAGAATAAAGTTACGTTAAAACCAAGCACACCATTGTTTTTCTTGTGAAATTCCCAATAAGTTTGATGTGTCACATGACCCTCTTCCTATTGAAAAAACAAAAGTTGGATTCAAAATGGCCGACTTCAAAATGGTCGCCGTGGTCACCACCCATCTTGAAAAGTTTCCCCCCTCACATATACTAATATGCCACAAACAGGAAGTTAATATCACCAACCATTCCCATTTTATTAAGGTGTATCCATATAAATGGCCCACCCTGTATATAAAATCGTGTGTGTGGGTAATTACGAGGGTATATATTGTAAAAATCTGACCAAGGGTAGCACTTCTAAAAATGGATGTTACGTACGTGCCTAAGTTGTTTTGAGGGCAGTATCTATTTCATGGTATCAGAAACCTCACGTTTTTGTAAGTTCTCAAAATGGTTAAAAGGGTTCCCAGGTATAAAGTATGTTCTATTGGAGTGACTTTTATGGGATGTTTTTCCTTCTCTGGTATGAAAGTGCAATGTCTTGAGAGGTTATGCTTCAAAGAGCAAGGACCCTACCACATACCCAAAAAACGCAGCCAACCACCGTCTGAGAAAGAACAAACATATCTTACCAGTAATTCTGAACCTCAAAATAATCAAAAAACAACAGAATATACAATACACCACACTAGACCAAAAGCAGGCAACCATACACACGAAGTAAAAAACAGAACGCGGTCTTTTACTAACCACCAATATAAAAAGCAGAACTGAAGCAAAATTAATGACCCTAGCCCTACAACAAAATCCGGGAGCAGGTTCCTAATGGGAACCATAACCATATAATCAGTCATATACCTGATCACTCGCATACAAAAAATTTCCAACCACAAGGAACTGGCCCAATTTTGGATAAAATAAATGCAGCCCATAACATTTCTGCACCCATACAGAATATAACCCTCCCCACAATAGAGACCTCCCCATCGAGCTCCAAAAAACAAGATCTCTCTACTGAGGAATTTATGAACAAGTTCCGGGGAACTTAGGTCAAAATATTATGAACACAATGCCAGAATTCAAACAATACTTGCAAATATGGAAGAACAGATCAACCTCATTAATCTCACCCCAGACCAATACCCCAAATATACCAAAATAAACACATCTGAAATAGAACTCAATTTCTCTCTCCACCCATCATCAACACCAGAGCTTACCAATGAACCACCCATGGATATAGTCATTATCGATAACACAGAATCAGGAGCTGAAGGCCTAGTGCCTTTCCTTGACCAGGCCTAAAAACCATCACCCACAGGGAACAAGAGGCAAGAGAGGAGGAACAAAAAAGAGGGAAATTAAAATAAAGAATAAGGAAACAAAAACATCACAACTCCAATAAAAAAGAGTATATCCAACAATGGTGCAGTCGGCACTCCGTTGATTCAGTGGCTTGGTGCTCATGTCCCAGATCAATCTCCCATGGACTCTATGAAAAACAAGACCGGCACTCACTAGATGAGATATCTCTTCTCTTTTTATTTTTCACATGAAGAACAACTGTGATGCATGTCTGCATATAAGTGGTAATTGACCTGCAGTTCCTGATAGCAATGGACATGTTGTGTTAGACAACTGTTCACATGGTGCAGTACTGCGTGTGGCCTTTGTTTTTGTGGCGCTGTGCTGGTGGGTTGGTGGGACCCAGGGCCATGGGTAGCATTGTCAGACAGCAGGGTTTCTGTTTAACTCCTGGGTCCTGCCGCCTACTAGGGCAGTACCGCTTTGTCACCACAGTGTGCTGCACCTTTTTTGTCAGAGTAGGTCCCACTCAAAGGGGCAACCTTGGCGTGGTGAGTGGGCTTATGCCTTTTGATCAAAATGTGCACTAATGCCTCTTGTACAGCATGCAGTATAGGGGGCTGTACACTTTAATATTGCGCTGAGAAGCTAGTTTAATTAGATCTAAGCATAGCATTGTGGATGTGTGATCCAGTTCTGTTTTTCTCCACTTGATATATACAACTGTGATGCATTTTGGCTCATGAGATGAGCCTTTCTCAAACAGACCAGTGAGTGCCGGTCTTGTTTTGCATAGCGTCCAATAAAAAAGAAATTGTAAAAATGTTCTATCAAAATATCAATTCAATTCACATAAAAATAACCTACTACTAAAAGGATTCTCTTTCTGCCCATACAACAAAGTAAATCCCTTTTGAACTATTTATTGATATTCAAAAATTCAGGAGGAACTTAACGATAAAAAGACATTTCGAGATTGAAACCCATATGTCTCAGAAACAGGGAACCTCCAATATAGAAAAAGAGGATGATCCAGAAGACAAAAGCTTCAGACACATAGATGTATGCCCCAAATCAAGCTTCTTTCCACTACAAAGTCAAGGCCAATGCATCCCCACATTCTTTGATTTAATCTCTACAGACCTAAAAAAGGTTATCAATGAACCAGATATACTAAATTATAAAGGTAACCTGACTAAATCAGAACAAAAAGCTCTCAATAACCTTGAAAATAATCAGGACATAATCATCCGTCCGGCAGACAAAGGAGGGGCCATAGTCATCCAAGACTATAGCGACTATGAAAAAGAAAACCAGAGGATTCTGGGTGACACAGCATACTATACGAAAGTCTCATACAATCCATTTTCAGACATAAATAAAAAACTCACCAGCCTAATAAAAGAGGCCTATGTTAAGAGGTACATAAAGAAAAAAAAAATATTACCTAAAACACCATGTAATCCTTATTTTTAACATCTCCCGAAAGCCATAAAAGTCTAGAGAACCCTCCAGGGAGACCGATTTTTTCCAACACAAAATGCGCTACGAATATATGGATCTACACCTACAACTCTATGTCAAAAACCTACCTAGTTACCTCCATGACTCCAGCCAACTTATTTGTGAACTAAAAACTATCAACTGGCAGGAATCATATGCGTTCCTAACTATGGACGTCCATCTCTATACATCAATATAAGACATGATCTAGGCCTACAGTGCATTAAATCAGTCCTAGAACAAGATTACAGTCTCAAACCTCAAGTAAATTTTCTACTTGAAAGCCTACGTTTCATATTGAAAAACAATTATTTTATATATAATGTAATATACACTCACCTAAAGAATTATAAGGAACACCATACTAATACGGTGTTGGACCCCCTTTTGCATTCAGAACTGCCTTAATTCTACGTGGCATTGATTCAACAAGGTGCTGATAGCATTCTTTAGAAATGTTGGCCCATATTGTTAGGATAGCATCTTGCAGTTGATGGAGATTTGAGGGATGCACATCCAGGGCACGAAGCTCCCGTTCCACCACATCCCAAAGATGCTCTATTGGGTTGAGATCTGGTGATTGTGGGGGCCATTTTAGTACAGTGAACTTATTGTCATGTTCAAGAAACCAATTTGAAATGATTCGAGCTTTGTGACATGGTGCATTATCCTGCTGGAAGTAGGATGGATACATGTTCTCATTCTGTTTATGCCAAATTCGGACTCTACCATTTGAATGTCTTCACAGAAATCGAGACTCATCAGACCAGGCAACATTTTTCCAGTCTTCAACAGTCCAATTTTGGTGTGCTGTGCAAATTGTAGCCTCTTTTTCCTATTTGTAGTGGAGATGAGTGGTACCCGGTGGGGTCTTCTGCTGTTGTAGCCCATCCGCCTCAAGGTTGTGCATGTTGTGGCTTCACAAATGCTTTGCTGCATACCTCGGTTGTAACGAGTGGTTATTTCAGTCAACGTTGCTCTTCTATCAGCTTGAATCAATCGGCCCATTCTCCTCTGACCTCTAGCATCCACAAGGCATTTTTGCCCACAGGACTGCCACATACTGGATGTTTTTCCCTTTTCACACCATTCTTTGTAAACCCTAGAAATGGTTGTGCGTGAAAATCCCAGTAACTGAGCAGATTGTGAAATACTCAGACCGGCCCGTCTGGCACCAACAACCATGCCACGCTCAAAATTGCTTAAATCACCTTTCTTTCCCATTCTGACATTCAGTTTGGAGTTCAGGAGGTTGTCTTGACCAGGACCACACCCCTAAATGCATTGAAGCAACTGCCATGTGATTGGTTGACTAGATAATTGCATTAATGAGAAATAGAACAGGTGTTCCTAATAATTCTTTAGGTGAGTGTATACCATTAGTGCAAACGGACCGCTATGGGGACATGGGTAGCGCCCTCTTTCACAAATCTTTTTATGGGGGAATTTGAAAAGACGAACATCATCAATCACCCCACCTACAAACATCACATTATATATTTTAAAAGGTACATTAATGATATATTTATCATATGGGACGGAGATGACGTTTCCGCCAAATTTTTCAGCGAATCCCTAAACCACACCGATTGGGGTATTACCTTTAGCCCCAATTTCAACAAGACAGAAATTGAGTTCTTAGATATTGTCATTACAAATTGCGATAATACCATATCCACAAAAACTTACTTTGAATCTGTTGATACGAATAGCTACATCCGCTACTCTAGTTTTCACCACAAAAAATGGCTACAAAATATTCTATCCAAACATTGGCACATACTACTTCAAGATCCACATCTTTCCAAGTACCTATACCGCAACCCAAAAATGACATACTTGTGGGTACCCACTATCAAAAGCATCCTAGCTCAGAGTAAACCCAGGCAACATAAAATGAAGCAAAGTAACCCTAAAACAATTAGGGCACCCAAGATAGGAAGCTACAGATGCAAATCCAATTGGTGCCTATGCTGTAAAATAATCACTCACAATCAGACAACATTCACGTCTAACTACAACAAAATAGTGTTTCCTATAAAACAACATATGACCTAGCAATCTGTGTACTTGATGTACCTGATTAAATGTGGATGTGGCCTACAATATGTAGGGCACACAACGCAAGCGCTGCACTGCAGCATGAGTCAACATAGATACAACATACGGCGGGAGTATCTGAAGCATAGCCTCTCAAGACATTGCGCTTTCATACCAGAGAAGAAAAACATCCCATAAAAGTCACTCCAGTAGAACATTTACCTGGGAACCCTTTTAACCAATTTGAGAACTTACAAAAACGTGAGGTTTTTTGGATTTACCGAGATTATCGGGGACAGTACCGGTGGCATCAAATTACAAATAGCGCATGCGCAGGCCTGCGTAATAGCGCTGCAGAGAAAAGGAACACTGAAGGGGCAAAACAATTACCAATATTAGTGGAAGAACAGGTATTGTAATACCCCAATACCGGCATATGACAACAAGTGATATAATATATACTATGCATAACATAAATCATGGCCATGAACATCAATTGTGAAAAAACGCATCACAATTATGTGAACAAGGTGAATCACTTTAACTATAAAAAAATCAAACAATTAATTGTGTGTGCAAGTGTGTGTGCAAAAAGGAGGAGAAGAAAAAAGAACCATGATGATGACGTGAAATAATAAAGTAATTAAAAAGTTATTGTGCAATATAGTGATGATGAAGTAAAATATGTGAGTGATAAAATGATGATGTAATCATAATGAATTAATCACTAATTAAATATCATAAGTGGTAGACACATATTAGAGTGATGAAAATGATAGTGACCATGATTATGTGTTGAAAGCCTAATAAAAAACATGATTATGAATTGAATTATATATTGAATTATGACTACGTATTGAAAACCTAAAAAAATAAAAAATAATAAATGATAAATTAAAAACATGATTGTCTATTGAAAACCTAATAAAATGATAAAAAGCATGATTGTAAATGAAAAACATACTAAAGTGATGAAAAAATGTCATACTCATGATTGTGAAATCATAATGTAGAGACTTAGATATCGTATCGTCATCCAAGGCTTTTTCCAGAATCTGTTTCATACTCCCTTCAAAAGACTGCAATGAATTAAACATAAGATTTTTATAAAATTCTTTGTTTCTCAATTGCCTATACGCCTTCTTTTCATATAATGAATGGGGCCAAATCACAATGTTTCCTCCCTTATCTGAAGGTTTAAATACCACATCAGGAAGTTTGGACAATTTCTTTAAACTCACACGTTGTGCCTTTGACAAATTATACCCTGAATATTGATGTAGCGATATTTATCAGTTCGCTAGATACTAACTTAACAAAAAGATCAATTGGTGGACATAGCGAAAGAGGTGGAAATTTATTAGACTTACATCTAATTGATGATAGAATCTCATCATCTCAAACTTGTTCATTTTCAACTAATAATTCTTCTAACACACGCTTGGCTGCCTGTTCGTCTTTAGTGGTAAAAACATCAATGTCCTCCTCTTTATGGTGCCACATTTTAAAAAGTAACGAGCGGGTGAAGATATGTAAATCGTTTACCGCTGTAAAGTGGTCAAAGGGGGCACCAGAAGAAAAAGTAAGACCTTTTGCCAACACCGATATATCCACCGAGGATAATACATGATGAGATAAATGAATTACCTTCAAGGTATCCTGTTGTGTACCTCCCTTCTTTTCAAAGAAATGTCTTCTCTTCCCATTAAATGTGGGCCAAGGGGTCTCTTTTCTTTTGGAGGAAGTAGATCTTGTCATCCTGCCTGTGGATTCCGGGTAATCAGAAATGTAGGATAAAGATGAAATAGAAGATGTACGGTTACGAAATGGAATAGCCTCTTTCCTTGATGACATCCCATCCTTACATCTCCATTTATATACCCACTCGGATTAAAAATTATTATAATCACAAATTAATTTCTTTGCCTTTACATCCTGGATTTCTTTCTCCCATTTTCAAAGTTCTTATTAAACGTATCATTAAACATCGCAAGTGTTTCTTGACTACATTTCTGTCTTAAAGTTATTTGTATCTTCTCAATTTCGGTATCTAATGTGTCCAGAGTTGTTGTATTATGGTCAATTAAAAGCCCCATAAATTTGTTGGCTGCTTCATTTCAAACTTCTTCCCATTTTCCCAAAAATATTTCATCTTCTACATCAAATGACGGAAATACCTGTATCCTCAAACCTCTAAGGATCAAACCTCTCTACAAGTACCTCTCCAAAAAAGCTCTGTTCCACCAAGTTTTGGTTCGTCTGTGTAACAGATTGTTTAAAATGGCCTGCGTCTTCCTGGCATTTCCCCTGGCACTAAGTACATGTCATCTTCCAAATGTATGCCATCGACACTCCGCAAAAAGTCAGTGGTGTCCCGTATATATGACGAAAGACTAGTCACTATACTTTTAAATTGTGAGTCTAAATATCGCCCCACCTTCTCCGTCAGGCTCCCACTACCAGAAATAATGGGCCTACCTGGATGTATTCTTTCGTTCTTATGGATCTTCGGAAGAAGATAAAATGTTGGTATAGTGGGTTCCTTCACAATTAGGGCATCATGTAGAGACTTAGATATCGTATCGTCATCCAAGGCTTTTTCCAGAATCTGTCTCATACTCCCTTCAAAAGACTGCAATGGATTAAACGTACATTTTTTATAGCATTCTTTGTTTCTCAATTGCCTATACGCCTTCTTTTCATATAATGAATGGGGCCAAATCACAATGTTTCCTCCCTTAACTGAAGGTTTAAACACCACATCAGATGCATTTATGATTTACACGAATGGTTCAAATTGTTGAATCAGAATAATAAGAATATAAGATTGACATATAAATTTGATAAGGACATCATGGATTTTTTGGATGTACAGTCGTGACCAAAAGTTTTGAGAATTACATAAATATTGGAAATTGGAAAAGTTGCTGCTTAAGTTTTTATAATAGCAATTTGCATATACTCCAGAATGTTATGAAGAGTGATCAGATGAATTGCATAGTACTTCTTTGCCATGAAAATTAACTTAATCCCAAAAAACCTTTCCACTGCATTTCATTGCTGTCATTAACCTGCTGAGATCATTTCAGTAATCATCTTGTTAACTCAGGTGAGAATGTTGACGAGCACAAGGCTGGAGATCATTATGTCAGGCTGATTGGGTTAAAATGGCAGACTTGCCATGTTAAAAGGAGGGTGATGCTTGAAATCATTGTTCTTCCATTGTTAACCATGGTTACCTGCAAAGAAAAGCGTGCAGCCATCATTGCGTTGCATAAAAATGGCTTCACAGGCAAGGATATTGTGGCTACTAAGATTGCACCTCAATCAACAATTTATAGAATCATCAAGAACTTCAAGGAAAGAGGTTCAATTCTTGTTAAGAAGGCTTCAGGGCGTCCAAGAAAGTCCAGCAAACGCCAGGATTCAGCTGCGGGATCGGAGTGCCACCAGTGCAGAGCTTGCTCAGGAATGGCAGCAGGCAGGTGTGAGCGCATCTGCACGCACAGTGAGGCAAAGACTTTGGAAGATGGCCTGGTGTCAAGAAGGGCAGCAAAGAAGCCACTTCTCTCCAAAAAAAACATCAGGGACAGATTGATCTTCTGCAGAAAGTATGGTGAATGGACTGCTGAGGACTGGGGCAAAGTCATATTCTCCGATGAAGCCTCTTTCCGATTGTTTGGGGCATCTGGAAAATAGCTTGTCCGGAGAAGAAAAGGTGAGCGCTACCATCAGTCCTGTGTCATGGCAATAGTAAAGCATCCTGAGACCATTCATGTGTGGGGTTGCTTCTCATCCAAGGGAGTGGGCTCACTCACAATTTTACCCAAAAACACAGCCATAAATAAAAAATGGTACCAAAACACCCTCCAACAGCAACTTTTTCCAAAAATCCAACAACAGTTTGGTGAAGAACAATGCATTTTCCAGCACGATGGAGCACCGTGCCATAAGGCAAAAGTGATAACTAAGTGGCTCGGGGACCAAAACGTTGACATTTTGGGTTCATGGCCTGGAAACTCCCCAGATCTTAATCCCATTGAGAACTTGTGGTCAATCCTCAAGAGGCGGGTGGACAAACAAAAACCCACTAATTCTGACAAACTCCAAGAAGTGATTATGAAAGAATGGGTTGCTATCAGTCAGGAATTGGCCCAGAAGTTGATTGAGAGCATGCCCAGTCAAATTGCAGAGGTCCTCAAAAAGAAGGGCCAACACTGCAAATACTGACTCTTTGCATAAATGTCATGTAATTGTCGGTAAAAGCCTTTGAAACGTATGAAGTACGTGTAATTATATTTCACTACATCACAGAAACAACTGAAACAAAGATCTAAAAGCAGTTTAGCAGCAAACTTTGTGAAAACTAATATTTGTGTCATTCTCAAAACTTTTGGCCACGACTGTACAGGTCTGACGCTTTATTAATTCACATCATTATCATGGTTCTTTTTTCTTCTCCTCGTTTTTTGCACACACACTTGCACACACAATTAATTGTTTGAGTTTCTTATAGTTTAAATGATTCACCTTGTTCACATAATTGTTATGCGTTTTTTCACATTTGATGTTCATGGCCGTGATTTACAGTACAGACCAAAAGTTTGGACACACCTTCTAATTCAGAGTTTTCTTTATTTTCATGACTATGAAAATTGTAGATTTACACTGAAGGCATCAAAACTATGAATTAACACATGTGGAATTATATACATAACAAACAAGTGTGAAACAACTGAAAATATGTCATATTCTAGGTTCTTCAAAGTAGCCACCTTTTGCTTTGATTACTGCTTTGCACACTCTTGGCATTCTCTTGATGACCTTCAAGAGGTAGTCCCCTGAAATGGTTTTCACTTCATAGGTGTGCCCTGTCAGGTTTAATAAGTGGGATTTCTTGCCTTATAAATGGGGTTGGGACCATCAGTTGCGTTAAGGAGAAGTTAGGTGGATACACAGCTGATAGTCCTACTGAATAGACTGTTAGAATTTGTATTATGGCAAGAAAAAAGCAGCTAAGTAAAGAAAAACGAGTGGCCATCATTACTTTAAGAAATGAAGGTCAGTCAGTCAGCCGAAAAATTGGGAAAACTTTGAAAGTAAGGGCTATTTGACCATGAAGGAGAGTGATGGGGTGCTGCGCCAGATGACCTGGCCTCCACAGTCACCGGACCTGAACCCAATCGAGATGGTTTGGGGTGAGCTGGACCGCAGAGTGAAGGCAAAAGGGCCAACAAGTGCTAAGCATCTCTGGGAACTCCTTCAAGACTGTTGGAAGACCATTTCAGGGGACTACCTCTTGAAGCTCATCAAGAGAATACCAAGAGTGTCCAAAGCAGTAATCAAAGAAAAAGGTGTCTACTTTGAAGAACCTAGAATATTACATATTTTAAGTTGTTTCACACTTGTTTGTTATGTATATAATTCCACATGTGTTAATTCATAGTTTTGATGCCTTCATAGTCATGAAAATAAAGAAAACTATTTGAATGAGAAGGTGTGTCCAAACTTTTGGTCTGTACTGTATGTTATGCATAGTATACATTATATCACTTGTTGTCATATGCCGGGAATTGAAGTATTACAATGCCTGTTCTTGCACTAATATTGATTGTTTTTCCCCTTCAGTGTTCTTTCTCTCTGCAGCGCTATTACGCAGGCCAGCGCATGCGCTATTTGTATCTACTCTATTACAGATCCTGGCTTGTTTTCATAAATACAAAAACAGTTTATAAGAGCAGTATAAACATTCTGACAACATTATACTACTTATAACCAGTTACACCCTTGGTCTGCTCTATAGAGTTTTGGGAATCATTCATCAATATTTGCAATATAGGATGGCTTTTAGAAAAAGAGATGCACTGTTTCTATATAACGAAGCTTCGTCTGTCACCAAGGAAAGCTAATAAAATGAACATGGTCCAGCAACATCTCAAAAGTAAAATTTTACATTCATACCTGCATAGAAGGCAAAGAACGTTTATGACCAGCACACATTAGCAAAATACTGTACTTTAAGATATGTTAGAAAAGGCTATTTGACTTGTGCCAGTTGTCTCCCCAGTGCATATAAATTAACCTACAGTATACTGTTACAGTATATAACGTGTGCAACATTTTGTATTTATTTTTAAACACTGCTACTGTTACTAAACATAATTTAAAATCTAGACGATGCAGGAATTGAATCTTTCATTTTTTATTGAGGCAAAGAATACGTTTTATGCTGAATGAGAGCTTAGCCTGTTTTATGACTATTAGATTTGTAAACTTTCTGAAAATGAAAAGCTTTCAAATTTCTTTGAAATCAAAAAGAATTATTTGGCTTCTAGCCAACTCACTAAAAGATCCACAGTGTAGAAACATTTGGCTTGCTTAAGATTTCATTTATTTTTATGGAATGACAAGTTACATAAATACAGTATATGCTTAGAGAAGAGCCTGAAATATGGAAAAACATCTTTTGATTTAAGCCAAAAGAAGTTAATACATTTAAAGATCATAAGCAAGCAAAATAGAACACAATAAACTTCTACCCAGTGGCATTTGCTAGGTATAAACAACATGAATGCCTGTAAAATGTAACCATAAAGCCACTCAAGGCAAAAGACTTCTAAAAGGAAACTCTGCTAAGTGAATGTGGAATTTCCCATTCAAGTTATTGATTATAGTCCTTCAGTTTCCAAATGATTAGCTTTATTTTAACCCCGAATATTTGCTAAGAAGCAACCAGAATAGTGGGAATAAAACCATAAGTGGGAGAAAAATGGCAGTGCATCTCATAAAGTGAATAGTGATGAGCGAATTTCTCAAAAATTCGATTCGACCGCTTCGCCAATTTTTTCAAAAAAATTGTGTTCAATCCGAATTTATTTGTGGCGAATCACATTCCAAAACACCTATTTCCTGGATGCAGAGAGCCTTTATAGTGGTGTAGAACACTGTGCCTTGCAGAAATACGCATAGGGAGTCTGCTGTGGTAGTGAAACAATACTGTGAGTCCGTATGACATGCAGATGACAGGTGTTGCTCTTAGAATCACTGAACATTTCACTTATTTGGGCAGTTATGGGGCCAAAACTGACCAAATAACTCAAGTGTAAACTCACCCTTACAGGTCAATGGTAGCTTCAAGAAGAAGCACACTCCTTTTACGCCATCGGCAGCTGATTCCACATAGATATCTACAGAACTTGTTCTATTAAACGCTTATACAAGTAGAGCCCCCCCCCCCCCCCCGACAGATCAGAGAGGGTTTCAGCAGTAAGTTTGTGTTGACGTCACTGATTATTTTGCCCTTCTTCTGATCCGTCAGAACAATATCCCCCTAAAAATGGATCCTGTCTGTGAAGCATCCGCCTTCACTTGGTCGCCATTTGGTCAGTAATCCATCCGTATTGCTGAAGCCAAAAAAACAGGAATGGATCCAAAACAGAGATGACGTGTTAATGGAATATTTGCATGTCTTCTGTGTTTTGTACCCATTCGTGCTTTTAGCTACCAAATCATAAGCCAATTCTGATGCAAAATAGGGACAATGTCATGCAGGCCTTGCAGCTGTTACATAGACAGGATCCATTGTGCGTCTCATTTTTCCTTCCTTCTGACAGAACAAAAGAAGGGTCAAATAAATGATCATGTCAGCCAGGTCGAAAGGCACAATAGTAGGCCAGTCATGAAGTATGGAGGGTGAGAACAGCAAGAGAAGTCCACAGAGTGGCCCTATGACATAGTGGTGAGGTGGAAGCAGCATGAGGTGACAACAGAGTGGCCCAATGACAGAGTCTGGAGGTGGCAGCAGCATTTGGAGAAGGCTAAAAAGTGGCACAATGACAGAGTGTGGAGGTGGTAGCAGTAGCAGCAACATCATAAGGAGGACACAGGGTGGCACAATAACAGTGTGGAGGTGGCAGCAGCAGTATGAGGAGACCACAGAGTGGCACAATGACAGAGTGTGGAGGCGGCAGTAGCAGCATCAGGAGGAGGCCACAGGGTGGCACAATGACAAAGTGTGGAGGTGGCAGCAGCTTCATCAGAAGGCCACAGAGTGGCACAATGACAAAGTGTGGAGGTGGCAACAACAGCATCAGGAGGGTGTGGAGGTGGCAGTGACCGCATTAGGAGGCCACAGAGTGGCAAGGTGACATAGTGTGGAGGTGGCGGCAGCATCAGGAGACCACAGAGTGGCAAGGTAACATAGTGTGGAGGTGGCAGCAGCATCAGGGGACCATAGAGTGGCAAAATGACATAGTGTGGAGGTGGCAGCAGCATCCAGAGACCACAGAGTGGCAAGGTGACATAGTGTGGAGGTGGCAGCAGCATCAGGAGACCACAGAGTGGCAAGGTAACATAGTGTGGAGGTGGAAGCAGCATCAGGAGACCACAGAGTGACCCGATGACAGAGTGGGAAGGTGGGTGGCAATACCAGTACCAGCTGAAGATGGTGGGTGAAAGAAAAAGCATTTGGCATCAGATGTGTGGCATCAGGCGGGTGGCAGCATCAGAATAGTAGCTGAGGCAGGTATCCAGAAGAAACCAGTCTCTTTTGTCAAAGTCTTGGTGCGGCACCATGAATGATCTAGTCTGATGCATCAGGCATTGGTGGGTGAAAATCCTGGATGATCCACGCATGATTTATCTTGACAAAGGTCAGTCTCTCCACATTTTGGGTGGACAGGCTAATTCTTCTTGTGGTAACTATGGCCACCGCCACACCAAACACCTTCTCTGATGTAACACTACTGGCCGGGCAGCACAGCTTCCAGTTGCGGCCACAAATCCAGTTTGGCTGCCCAGTAGTACAGCAGATCTTCAATATGGGGTGGCAGGGTGCTGTCCAAGTATGCCACCACCTGCTGGTTTAAGTCCTGCTCCAGGTCTAGCTGCTGCTGCTGAGTACTGTAGTTTCTTCACTAGGCGGGTAAAGAAAGCTGCTCATCAGCGACTCTAGACTCAAGTTGCTGCTGATAGAGCTGGAACTGCTCCTACCCCCCCACCCTGCCACAACAGCCATGGCAAAGGAACATGAGAGCAGAGGGTCCCTCGGACAGACCTTTGAGAGGATGGACGATGACGCAGATAGGCAGGAGCAGACAACTGACTACATAGGATGTCTCTATAGTAGTTTAGTTTGTCCTCCCTCTCGGTGGGTAAAAAAAGGCCCCCATTTTGGACCGGTAGAGAGAGTCCAATACGGTGGAGAACCAGAAATCATCCCTCTGCCGAATGGTGACAATTCGGCTGTCACTACGCAGGCAAGTGAGCATGCATCGGGCCATTTTTGCAAGTGACTTGGAGAGACTCCCTGCCTCCATCTCAACTGCATACTGCCACGGTATGTCTGGGTCCTCTGTCTCATCTTCCTCATCTCCCTGTAGCTCCTCTGGCTGCTCCTGCTCCTCCTCCCCTGTTACCTGTGTAGAAAAAACACAAATTTCACTACACATTGTGCCCCAATGTCCTACTCCTACTACTCCAGTTCAGCCCCCACAGGGCTCATGTGGATCTAGGTGTCTCCAGTCTCCTGACCAGCCAAATTTACCAGCATTTGTTCCAGGACATAAAGCACTGGAATGACGTTGTTCATCCCGTAGTCCTGGCTACTGACAAATAAAGTGGCATCCTCAAAGGGCCTGCGCAAATGTCCGCTTGGATCATCAAGAAATCGTTTATGGCCTTTCTATGTTCGTATAGTCGGTCCAACATGTAGAGGGTGGAATTTGAATGGGTGGAAACATTGCATATCAGCCTATATTGGGGTACGCCTTTCTGCCGCTGCAGCTCAAGGAGGGTGTGCTTTGCGGTGTACGAGTTGCTGAAGTACATGCAAAGTTTCCTGCCCATTTTTAGGATGTCTTGCAGATGGGTAGAACACTTCAGGAACCGAGTGACAACCAGATTGAACACATGTGCCATGCAGGCTCAGCCCTCCTTGACGCAGCGCTGACACCAAGAACCATGTTCTTCCCTCTGTCGGTCACCATGGTTTGATTTTGAGTTGTTGCGAAGAAAGACAGGATTCGATTTCTTGATGAAGGACACGGAGCTGTTTCTCCCCTGTGTGACTCCATTTGCCCAGGCAAACGAGGTGCAGAACAGCGCAGCCCCGCCGTGCCCTGCACATGTGGTATGCTGGAGGGGCACTGTAAATTTTCCCTGCAGTGGAGGCAGAGGACACAGTGGAGGATGAGGCAGAGGCGGACATTATCGCAGGACCAACGGTGTGACAACGTGGAGGCGGAAGCGGCGTCACCTGGCCAAGTTGCTGGTGTGGCTATGCAGGAACCACATTCACTCAGTCGGCCGTAAAGGACATGTATTGTCCCTGACCGTAGTTACAGCTCCACACGTCGGTGCTGCCATGCACTTAGGCAGACACTGACAGGCTCAAGGACTGGCCCACCTTCTGTTCTACATGTTTGTGCAGGGCTGGGACTGCCTTTTCCGCAAAGAAATGATGGCTTGGGATTCTCCACCTCGGCTTGGCACAAGCCATCAGTTCTCTGAAAGGTGCAGAGTCCACCACTTGGAAAGGGAGAGACTGCAGCACTAGCAACTTGGCCAGGAGCACATTCAGCTTCTGCGCCGTTGGATAAGGTGCACCATACTGTTATCTCTTGGCAATCACTTCAGTGATCGATTGCTGACGGAATGACTGATGAGGAGTAGGAGGAGCAGCAGCATCAGGACCAGCAGATGATGGGACGGACAGACAGCTCTCTTCGGCTGAGGTGGTGGAGCCTTGACTGTCTGAAATCGGGTGCATGCCACTGGGTGATGTAGCGGTTGCTGCGGCAGGCTGGACCACCACATCGGAGTTACGGTTCTCCCAGGCCACTTTATGGTAATGCTGCATATGTGGACGCAGGGCCTTGGTGCCAACATTGGCACCGTGGCCAAGCTTCACCTTCTGCCCATAGATTCTACAACTGGCCATGTTCACCTCCTTTGGCGACTTAACCAAAAACTGCCACACCGCAGAGTGGGTGATTTTACCCCCAACACTCCACACTGACTGACTGCTACCGCCACTGCTTTCGTGAACCCCTGACCCACTACTTTCTGGGCAGGTAGGCTCCAGCGAAGGTTTGGCTGCCGATCTCCCACTGCTGCCACCCTGCTGACTCCCAGCCATGCTAGTGACTTGCTGGCTCTGCCAATGCCTCACGGGCAAGCTGCCACCCTCTTCTCCCGATGATGATGAAGCCCCTAATTCACCCGGCTCACAAGTGCGATCAGCTACATCATCATCATCGAGTACAGTCTGCACGTCACTGATGTCCTCCTTAACGGTCTCTGAGTCAGAAGCCTGACCGCTCGCAACACCAGCTCCCACGCCACTCTCCTCATCACTACTTGCCCGCCTACCGGAGGAAGCAGCGGATGTCTCCTCCACATCTTGGCTGGCCAGTAGCTGCAGACTGTCCTCTAGTAGCTTGTCTTTGCTGTATAGTGGAGCTGAGCCCACATCATATAATACTTCTGTGGCTGAGGAAACAGAAAAGGACAGAGGTAGGTTGAGGACAGGTGAGGGCAAAGGGCCTGCTCCTGGGCCATGACAACTAAGGCTGCCACACCCCCTTACTTTGCTGTGACCTGTGCCTGCGCCAGAAACATTTAGGCCTCTGCCACTCCCCTGGCCTGACACTTCTCTGTCTGACATACTGTAAGATCAAATAAGTAAATAAAAGAGGACATTAAAACACCCCAAAAAAGTCTGTAATTTTCTCACTTCACCACACAACAGCTAATAAGCCCTTTTTTCCCACTAATACATGGCAAAAAGGGCTTTAGAATATATAACTGCACCACTGAACGGCAAATAGGCCCTTATTTTTTTCACTTATACACGCCACAAAAGGCTTTAGAACATATATCTGCACCGCTGAATGGCAAATATATATATATTTTTGCCAGTAATACACACCAAAAAGGAGTTTAGAACATATAACTACACCGCTAAAAGGCAAATATATATATTTTTTGCCACTAATACACGCCAAAAAGGGCTTTAGAACATATAATTGCACTGCTGAACGGCAAATAATATATATTTTTTTGCCACTAATACACACCGCCAAAGAGGGCTTTAGAACATATAATTGCACCGCTGAACGGCAAATAATATATATATTTTTGCCACTAATACACGCCAAAAAGGGCTTTAGAGTATATAACTGCACTGCTGAATGGCAAATTGGCCCTTATTTTTTTCGACTTATACACTCCACAAAATGCTTTAGAACTTTGTAAAGTAATTGACAAGGAAGAGGACAGTACACTGCGTGCAGAATTATTAGGCAAATGAGTATTTTGACCACATCATCCTCTTTATGCATGTTGTCTTACTCCAAGCTGTATAGGCTCGAAAGCCTACTACCAATTAAGCATATTAGGTGATGTGTATTTCTGTAATGAGAAGGGGTGTGGTCTAATGACATCAACACCCTATATTAGGTGTGCATAATTATTAGGCAACTTCCTTTCCTTTGGCAAAATGGGTCAAAAGAAGGACTTGACAGGCTCAGAAAAGTAAAAAATAGTGAGATATCTTGCAGAGGGATGCAGCACTCTTAAAATTGCAAAGCTTCTGAAGCGTGATCATCGAACAATCAAGCGTTTCATTCAAAATAGTCAACAGGGTCGCAAGAAGCGTGTGGAAAAACCAAGGCGCAAAATAACTCCCCATGAACTGAGAAAAGTCAAGCGTGCAGCTGCCAAGATGCCACTTGCCACCAGTTTGGCCATATTTCAGAGCTGCAACATCACTGGAGTGCCCAAAAGCACAAGGTGTGCAATACTCAGAGACATGGCCAAGGTAAGAAAGGCTGAAAGACGACCACCACTGAACAAGACACACAAGCTGAAACGTCAAGACTGGGCCAAGAAATATCTCAAGACTGATTTTTCTAAGGTTTTATGGACTGATGAAATGAGAGTGAGTCTTGATGGGCCAGATGGATGGGCCCGTGGCTGGATTGGTAAAGGGCAGAGTCCAGTCCGACTCAAACGCCAGCAAGGTGGAGGTGGAGTACTGGTTTGTGCTGGTATCATCAAAGATGAGCTTGTGGGGCCTTTTCGGGTTGAGGATGGAGTCAAGCTCAACTCCCAGTCCTACTGCCAGTTTCTGGAAGACACCTTCTTCAAGCAGTGGTACAGGAAGAAGTCTACATCTTTCAAGAAAAACATGATTTTCATGCAGGACAATGCTCCATCACACGCGTCCAAGTACTCCACAGCGTGGCTGGCAAGAAAGGGTATAAAAGAAGAAAATCTAATGACATGGCCTCCTTGTTCACCTGATCTGAACCCCATTGAGAACCTGTGGTCCATCATCAAATGTGAGATTTACAAGGAGGGAAAACAGTACACCTCTCTGAACAGTGTCTGGGAGGCTGTGGTTGCTGCTGCACGCAATGTTGATGGTGAACAGATCAAAACACTGACAGAATCCATGGATGGCAGGCTTTTGAGTGTCCTTGCAAAGAAAGGTGCCTATATTGGTCACTGATTTGTTTTTGTTTTGTTTTTGAATGTCAGAAATGTATATTTGTGAATGTTGAGATGTTATATTGGTTTCACTGGTAAAAATAAATAATTGAAATGGGTATATATTTGTTTTTTGTTAAGTTGCCTAATAATTATGCACAGTAATAGTCACCTGCACACACAGATATCCCCCTAAAATAGCTAAAACTAAAAACAAACTAAAAACTACTTCCAAAAATATTCAGCTTTGATATTAATGAGTTTTTTGGGTTCATTGAGAACATGGTTGTTGTTCAATAATAAAATTAATCCTCAAAAATACAACTTGCCTAATAATTCTGCACTCCCTGTATACTGCTACAGGTGGATCTGGATAGATTGGAGGCTTGGGCAGATAAGTGGCAGATGAGGTTTAACACTGACAAATGTAAAGTTATACACATGGGAAGGAATAATACAAGTCTCCCGCACTGGCGGATCCAGGGGGGGGGGGGGGGCAATGGGGCAATTGCCCCCCCCCCCCGAGCTGGCGGCGGCGGGGCACAGGGAGATGAGCGCTTCCATTGTGGAAGCGCTCATCTCCATAGTCATCTGTATCGCTGTCCTCACGACAGCAATACAGATGGCTGTGCTTAGGCAGGGGGGGGAGAGGTGTGTCCCTTTTCCTTCCTCTGATAGGCTGCAGGCACTAGGCCGGCAGCCTATCAGAGGCCGGCGCAGGCGGCGCGATGACGTCATTGCGCCGCCTGAGCTGTACAGCGCGGGACACAGGCCGGAAGAGGCCTGCATCGCATCACTGCCATGGAGGTAAGTATAAGTGTTTTTTTTATATATACAATACTATTGCTGGCACATGGGGGGGCTGTTATTGCTGGCACATGGGGGGGTGTTATTGCTGGCAGATGGGGGGGCTGTTATTGCTGGCACATGGGGGGGCTGTTATTGCTGGCACATGGGGGGGCTGTTATTGCTGGCACATGGGGGGCTGTTATTACTGGCACATGGGGGGCTGTTATTACTGGCACATGGGGGGCTGTTATTACTGGCACATGGGGGTGCTGAAGGGGAGAGGTGTGTCCCTTTCCCTTCCTCTGATAGGCTGCAGGCACTAGGCCGCAGGCTATCAGAGGCCGGCGCAGGCAGCGCGATGACGTCATCGTGCCGCCTGAGCTGTATTTCGCGGGACACAGGCTGGAAGAGGCCTGCATCGCATCACTGCCATGGATGTAAGTATAAGTGTTGTTTTTAAATATATACAATACTATTGCTGGCACATGGGGGGCTGTTATTTCTGGCACATGGGGGGCTGTTATTGCTGGCACATGGGGGGCTGTTATTGCTGGAACATGGGGGGCTGTTATTACTGGTACATGGGGGGCTGTTATTACTGGCATATGGGGTGCTGTTATTACTGGACATGGGGGGCTGTTATTACTGGCACATGGGGGGGCTGTTATTACTGGCACATGGGTGGGCTGTTATTACTGGCACATGGGGGGGCTGTTATTACTGGCACATGGGGGGGCTGAAGGGGAGAGGTGTGTCCCTTTCCCTTCCTCTGATAGGCTGCAGGCACTAGGCCGGCAGCCTATCAGAGGCCGGCGCAGGCGGCGCGATGACATCATCGCGCCGCCTGAGCTGTACAGCGCGGGACACAGGCCAGAAGAGGCCTGCATCGCATCACTGCCATGGAGGTAAGTATAAGTGTTTTTTTTTTTTTTTATATATATACAATACTATTGCTGGCACATGGGGGGGCTGTTATTGCTGGCACATGGAGGGGCTGTTATTGCTGGCATATAGCACACACTGTGCCACACAGTATACAGTATACCTCTACACTGTGTAGTCTGTTCTATAAGCACCATTGTTTTGTGGCGGCGGACAGAAAATAATCTGTAAGTGCCCCTCCCGAGACCAGGCTCTGGATCCGCCACTGGTCACCCATACATACTAAATGGTAAAACACTGGGTAACTGTCACTACCAGAGCTTTGGGACGTTCTCACAGCTCTGTTTCTCCACCCCTGTGATGATGTCACTACTAGAGCTGGGAGGAGTTTTCTGTTTCCTTCCTCCCAGCTGCGTTTGATTTCCCTGCCTTTATATTCCCCCTCCTCCTATTGTAGGTGTGGATTATATTTCTCATTTGGGTTGTAGCTCTTGCTTGAGTATCTTCCCTTATATGCTATCCTTTCACTGGACCTGTGTTCTGCTGCAGCAAGTACTCCGGATATTGCCAGCCTGTCTTTGGATCCGTCTTCACTGCGGCTGCAGCCCCTTCAGCTAAGTGTGCAGACATTGTTGTGTATCTGTGTGTTTTCTGACTGGATCCGAGGCGACCACGGTTCCCTCCATATACTGAGCAGGGCACCGGTGGCCGTGCCCCTTCCACTATTGTAGGGGTTACAGTGGTCATCAGTCTTAGGTACGCGGGCATGCCTCCTTCCACCATTTGGATCCGGGCATGGGCTTAGCAGCATAGGGAGAGCTTTCGAGGGTCTGACAGGGGTCACCCTTTATCCTCCCTAGTTTGGGTCCGGTCAGTAGCTCTATTTTCTGTGCATGCTCTTGTTGCTCACATACACCCGTGACATTATAATCCACCAAAACCGTCTTTTTTGACATGGATCCGCTTTCTGGCCTGGTTGACCGCATGCAGGGTCTATCTTTGGAGGTAGCGGATCTCCGTCAATCTATGACTCAGCTTCAAGCATTGGGCTCTGCTCCGGCCCATGGAGTCTGTTGCGAGCCAAAGGTCTCACTTCCGGAAACGTTCTCCGGGGGCAGTGAGAGTTTTGTTCGCTTCAGAGAGGCATGCAAACTCCATTTTTGCTTGTGTCCACATTCCTCTGGTAATTAGGAGCAGAGGGTGAGGATTGTCATCTCCCTGCTCAGGGGTAATGCTCAGACTTGGGCTTTTTCGCTGCCATCAGGGGATCCCTCCCTTTGATCCGTGGAAGGATTTTTTGTGGCCCTGGGGCAGATATATGATGACCCGGATCGTGTTGCTCTGGCCGAATCTAACTTACGTTTTTTATGCCAGAGCAAACTGTCTGCGGAGCTTTATTGTTCTGAATTTCGGAGATGGGCAGCTGATTCAGGTTGGAATGATGCTGCACTCCGGAGTCAGTTCTGTCATGGTCTCTCAGAGAGATTGAAAGATGCGTTTGCTTTCCATGAGAGACCAACGTCCTTAGAGTCTGCCATGTCATTGGTGGTACGCCTTGACAGGCGTCTAAGAGAAAGAAACGAGACCTCTCTGTCCAGCCATTGTCAGTCTAGGGGCAGTGGTGCGGACTCATTCAGTGTGCAGGGGCCTCATCCTGTCTCGCTCCCCTCTGAGGAGGAGCCCATGCAGCTAGGTCGACTTGCCCCTGATAAAAGAGGATTTAGTCCTCAGAGTATGGTGTGTTTTTGTTGTGGGGGCATAGGTCATTTGGCAAATGTTTGTCCGTCTAGGAGATTCTTGAACTGTACTAATAGCGATAATAAGAGAAAAACCTCAAAAGGTAAATCATCAAACTCTGCGTCATCTGCTACTTTGGGCAAAGTTGATGTAGGAATTGATGCTTTTTCTCTGACCTGCAGTTCCCGTTTTCTCCTGTCTGCCAGGGTGGCGCTAGAGAGCAAAGTCATTTCTTGTGAGATTTTTGTTGATAGTGGAGCGCCCATCAATCTTATTGACACTCAATTTGTAGCCATGCATGGTTTTCAGGTTTGCACATTAGAAAAGGATATACCTGTTTTTGCTATTGACTCTGCTCCACTCTCACAGAGATCTCTGAAGGGCATTGTTCACAATATCCGGTTAGCTGTAGGTGACACTCATGTGGAGGATATATCTTGTTTTGTCCTTAACGGATTGCCTTCTCCTCTAGTTTTGGGGTTACCCTGGCTCACTAGACATAACCCCACTATTGATTGGCAAGGAAGGCAAATAAATGAGTGGAGTGACTTTTGTAGAGAGAATTGTCTTACAGCGACTTTTGCAGAGGTGTCTACTAAAACTGTGCCATCATTTCTCTCTGATTTCTCGCACGTGTTTTCCGAAAGCGGTGTTCAGGAGCTACCTCCTCACCGGGAGTTTGACTGTCCCATTAACCTCATTCCCGGCGCCAAGCTGCCAAAAGCTCGCCTCTACAATCTCTCACAACCGGAAAGAATCGCAATGCAAACCTATATCTCCGAGAGTCTCGATAAGGGGCATATTCGTCCCTCAAAATCACCTGTTGCCGCTGGTTTTTTTTTTGTTAAAAAAAAAGATGGCTCTCTGAGACCTTGCCTAGATTTTAGGGAGCTGAACCGTATCACGATTCGCGATCCCTATCCCCTTCCTCTGATCCCGGACCTCTTCAACCAAATTGTTGGGGCCAAGGTTTTTTCCAATTTGGATTTGAGAGGCGCGTACAACCTGGTCAGGGTCAGAGAGGGGGATGAATGGAAAACGGCCTTTAATACCCCTAACAGGCATTTCGAGAATCTCGTTATGCCTTTCGGCCTGATGAATGCTCCGGCCGTCTTTCAGCATTTTGTTAATAGTATTTTCTACCATTTAATGGGGAAATTTGTATTGGTGTATCTTGATGATATTTTGATTTTTTCCCCTGATGTTCAGACCCATCAGGATCATCTTTTTCAGGTTCTGCAGATTCTGCGGGAAAATAAATTGTACGCCAAGCTGGAGAAATGTCTTTTTATGGTATCGGAGATTCAATTTCTGGGTTTTCTCCTCTCTGCTTCTGGTTTTCGCATGGATCCGGAGAAGGTCCGTGCTGTACTTGAGTGGGAGCTTCCTGAGAATCAGAAGGCATTGATGCGCTTTCTGGGTTTTGCAAACTATTACAGAAAGTTCATTTTGAATTATTCCTCTGTTGTCAAACCCCTCACTGACATGACAAAAAAGGGGGCGGATTTTTCCTCTTGGTCGGAGGAGGCGCTTGCAGCTTTTTCTAAGATTAAAGAGAGTTTTGCATCTGCTCCCGTCTTGGTGCATCCCGATGTTTCCTTACCTTTTATTGTTGAGGTGGATGCTTCCGAGGTAGGTGTGGGTGCGGTTTTGTCCCAGGGCCCTTCTCCTGCCAAATGGCGACCCTGTGCCTTTTTCTCTAAAAAACTCTCCCCGGCAGAGAAAAACTATGATGTGGGAGATAGGGAGTTGTTGGCCATCAAGTTGGCTTTCGAGGAATGGCGCCATTGGTTGGAGGGGGCCAGGCACCCTATCACCGTTTTTACTGACCATAAGAATCTGGCATACTTGGAGTCGGCCAGGCGTATGAATCCGAGACAGGCCAGATGGTCTCTGTTCTTCTCCAGATTCAATTTTGTCGTCACATTCCGCCCTGGGATCAAAAATGTGAAGGCTGATGCTCTCTCTCGCTGTTTTCCGGGAGGAGGAAGCTCTGAGGACCCGGGTCCCATTTTGGCGGAGGGGGTAGTTGTTTCTGCTCTATATTCGGATTTGGAGGCCGAGGTCCAGGCTGCCCAGACTGAGGCACCTGCCCGTTGTCCTTCTGGGAAGTTGTTTGTGCCTCCTGAGCTACGTCACAAACTCTTCAAGGAGCATCATGATACTGTTCTTGCTGGTCACCCCGGGAGTAGAGCCACGGTAGATCTCATTGCTCGGAGATTTTGGTGGCCGGCTCTTCGTAAGTCGGTGGAGGGTTTTGTGGCTGCTTGTGAGACGTGCGCTCGCGCTAAGGTCCCTCGTTCACAGCCTTCAGGTTCCCTTCTCCCGTTACCCATACCTTCCCGTCCTTGGACACACCTGTCCATGGACTTTATCACGGATCTTCCTCGTTCCTCAGGGAAGTCGGTGATCCTGGTGGTGGTGGACCGTTTTAGCAAGATGGCTCATTTCGTACCTTTCCCTGGTTTACCCAATGCTAAAACGTTGGCGCAAGCTTTTGTCGACCATATTGTTAATTTGCATGGCATTCCCTCTGATATTGTTTCCGATAGAGGCACGCAGTTTGTGTCCAGGTTCTGGAAGGCTTTCTGTTCTCGCCTGGGGGTTCGGCTGTCCTTCTCTTCTGCTTTTCACCCGCAGTCGAATGGTCAGACTGAGCGCCTCAATCAGAATCTGGAGACATATTTGCGCTGTTTCATGGCAGAGAACCAGGAGGATTGGTGTTCATTTCTCCCTCTTGCTGAGTTTTCTCTGAACAACCGTCGTCAGGAATCTTCTGATAAGTCGCCATTCTTTGGTGCATATGGGTTCCATCCGCAGTTTGGGACATTCTCGGGAGGGGCTCTTTCTGGTTTACCTGAGGAGGAGAGATTTTCCTCGTCTTTGTCTACCATTTGGCAAAAGATTCAGAGTAATCTTAAAAAGATGAGTGAGAAGTATAAGCGTGTGGCTGATAAGAGACGTGTGCCTGGTCCGGACCTGAGTGTGGGTGATCTGGTGTGGTTGTCTACAAGAAATATTAAACTGAAGGTTCCCTCCTGGAAATTGGGTCCCAAGTTTATTGGGCCTTATAAAATATTGTCAGTCATCAATCCTGTTGCCTTCCGTCTTGATCTTCCACGGGTTTGGAAGATACATAATGTATTTCACAGATCTCTCTTAAAACCATATGTCCAGCCCACGGTACCCTCCTCTTTGCCTCCTCCTCCGATTTTGGTTGATGGCAATCTGGAGTTTGAGGTTTCCAGAATTGTGGACTCTCGCATTGTCCGCAGTTCTCTCCAGTACCTCATTCATTGGAAGGGTTATGGTCCTGAGGAGAGGATGTGGGTTCCGGTGTCGGACATTAAAGCCACTCGCCTCATCAGGGCATTTCATAGGGCTCATCCTGAGAAGGTGGGTCCTGGGTGTCCGGAGTCCACCCGTAGAGGGGGGGGTACTGTCACTACCAGAGCTTTGGGACGTTCTCACAGCTCTGTTTCTCCACCCCTGTGATGATGTCACTACTAGAGCTGGGAGGAGTTTTCTGTTTCCTTCCTCCCAGCTGCGTTTGATTTCCCTGCCTTTATATTCCCCCTCCTCCTATTGTAGGTGTGGATTATATTTCTCATTTGGGTTGTAGCTCTTGCTTGAGTATCTTCCCTTGTATGCTATCCTTTCACTGGACCTGTGTTCTGCTGCAGCAAGTACTCCGGATATTGCCAGCCTGTCTTTGGATCCGTCTTCACTGCGGCTGCAGCCCCTTCAGCTAAGTGTGCAGACATTGTTGTGTATCTTTGTGTTTTCTGACTGGATCCGAGGCGACCACGGTTCCCTCCATATACTGAGCAGGGCACCGGTGGCCGTGCCCCTTCCACTATTGTAGGGGTTACAGTGGTCATCAGTCTTAGGTACGTGGGCATGCCTCCTTCCACCATTTGGATCCGGGCATGGGCTTAGCAGCATAGGGAGAGCTTTCGAGGGTCTGACAGGGGTCACCCTTTATCCTCCCTAGTTTGGGTCCGGTCAGTAGCTCTATTTTCTGTGCATGCTCTTGTTGCTCACATACACCCGTGACAGTAACATTGACATGGAATAAGACCTAGGAATTTTAGTGAACTGCAAACTAAGCTGTAAAAAACAGTGTCAGGCAGCTGCGGCCAAGGCCAATGAGATAATGGTTTGCATCAAAAGGGGCACAGATGCCCGTGATGAGAACATAGTCCTACCACTTTACAAATGGATGTATTTCTGGAGTGTAATAATATTACAGGCTATAGCTACTAGAGAGGGGTCGTTGATCCAGTGGGTTATTCTTATTGCCTGATTGGAGTTGGGAAGACATTTTTTTCCCCTTAAGTGGGGAAAATTGGCTTGTACCTCACAGGTTTTTTTTTTGCCTTCCTCTGGATCAACTTGCATGATAACAGGCCGAACTGGATGGATAAATGTATTTTTTTGGCCTTATATACTATGTTACTATGTTACATATAACTGCACCGCAAAACTGCAAATAGTGATGGACGAACATCAGCCGAGATGGTTTGGAAACGCGTGTTCGCGGTCAAATGTTCGCAAACCGCGCGTTCGCGTAGGTCCACATTGACTTTAATGGCGAACTTGAAAAAACTTCAGGTCATATTTGTAGCCACCAAATACTTACTAGAAGTGCACAAATAGTCCCACAACATGGACAGTGACATACCAGAGGAGGATCATTGGCAAAAATTCCCACAAAAAATGTATTTTAAACAGGGGCTATTTTTATGCGTCTTAAAGGGAAACTCTCCAAAATGTGCCCTGCTGGAGCTTAGAAATTTTTTATTTTAGGCCACGGAAGTAAAGGCCCCAAAAATTAGACAATCACCTGACAGAAGAGAACTTGCGATTATGTGGCTGGAGGTACATTAGGCGGTCACTGGATAAAAATTTTACTGTAGGCCACTGGAGAACAGGCCCCAAAAATTAGGCATTCACCTGACAGAAAAGAACTTGTGATTATGTGGCTGGAGGTACATTAGGCGGTCAAAGGATAAAAATTTTACTGTAGGCCAGTACATGCCCCAAAAATTAGGCATTTACTTGACAGAAAAGAACATGTGATTATGTGGCTTGAGGTACATTAGGCGTTCACTGGATAAAAATTTTACTGTAGGCCAGTACAGGCCCCATAAAATAGGCATTAACCTGACAGAAAATAACTTGTGATTATATGGCTGGAGGTGGATTAGGCGGTCACTGGCTAAAAATTTTACTGTAGGCCAGTACACGCCCCAAAAATTAGGTATTCACTTGACAGAAAAGAACATGTGATTATGTGGCTTGAGGTACATTAGGCGTTCACTGGATAAAAATTTTACTGTAGGCCAGTACAGGCCCTTAAAATAGGCATTAACCTGACAGAAAAGAACTTGTGATGATGTGCCTGGAGGTACATTAGGCGGTCACGTAATACAATTTTTAATGTAGGCCAGGACACACCACAAAAATTAGGTATTTACCTGACAGAAAAAAACTTATGATTATGTGGCTGGAGATACATTAGGCGGTCACTGGATAAAAATTTTACTGTAGGCCAGTACACGTCCCAAAAATTAGGCATTATGTTGACAGAAAACAACTTATGATTATGTGGCTGGAGGTACATTAGGCGGTCACTGAATTTTTTTTTTTACTGTAGGCCACTGGAGTACAGGCCCCAAAAATTAGGCATTCACTTGACAGAAAAGAACTTGTGATGATGTGGCTGGAGGTACATTAGGTGATCACCGAAATTTTTTTTATTGTAGGCCACTGGAGTACAGGCCCTAAAAATTAGACATTCACCTGATAGAAAAGAACTTGTAATGATGTGGCTGGAGGTACATTAGGCCGTCACTGGATACAAATTTTAATGTAGGCCACTGGAGTACAGGCCCCAAAATATTTCTCATTAACCTGACAGAAAATAAATTGCAATTATGTGGCTGGTAGTACATTAGGCATTCACTGGATAAAATTTTTATTGTAGGCCAGTACAGGCCACAAAAAATTAGGCATTCACCTGACAAAAAAGAACTTGTGATTATGTGGCTCGAGGTACATTAGGCGGTCGCTGGATAAAATTTTTACTGTAGGCCACTGGAGTACAGGCCCCAAAAATTAGGCATTCACCTGACAGAAAATAACTTGTGATTATGTGGCTGGAGGTACATTAGGCAGTCACTGGCAAAAAAATTTACTGTAGGCCAGTACACGCCCCAAAAATTAGGCATTTACCTGACAGAAAAGAACTTGTGATTATGTGTCTAAAGGTACATTAGGCGGTAAGAGGATAAAAATTTTACTGTAGGCCAGTAGAAGCCCCACAAATTAGGCATTAACCCAACAGAAAATAACTTGTAATTATGTGGCAGGAGGTACATTAGGCGGTCACTGGATAAAAAATTTACTGTAGGCCAGTACACGTCCCAAAAATTAGGCATTATGCTGACAGAAAAGAACTTATGATTATGTGGCTGGAGGTACATTAGGCGGTCATTGGAATTTTTTTTTACTGTAGGCCACTGGAGTACAGGCCCCAAAAATTAGGCATTCACTTGACAGAAAAGAACTTGTGATGATGTGGCTGGACTTACATTAGGCCGTCACTGGATACAAATTTTAATGTAGGCCACTGGAGTACAGGCCCCAAAATATTTCTCATTAACCTGACAGAAAATAAATTGCAATTATGTGGCTGGAAGTACATTAGGCATTCACTGGATAAAAAAATTTTTGTAGGCCAGTACAGGCCCCAAAAATTAGGCATTCACCTGACAAAAAAGAACTTGAGATTATGTGGCTCGAGGTACATTAGGCGGTCACTGGATACAAATTTTACAGTAGGCCACTGGAGTATAGGCCCTAAAAAATAGCAAGTCACCTGACAGAAAATAAATTGTGATTATGTGGCTGGAGGTACATTAGGCGGTCACTGGATACAAATTTTACTGTAGGCCAGTATAGGCCCCAAAATTAGGCATTAAACTGACAGAAAACAAATTGCGATTATGTGACTAGAGGTACATTAAGCAGTCAATGGATGTGATGATGTGGGTGGAGGTATATTAGGTGTTCACTTGAAACATTTTTTACTGTAGGCCAGTGGAGTACAGGCCCCAAAAATTAGGCATTAACCTGACAGAAAAGAACTTGTGTTGATATGGCTGGAGGTACATTAGACGGTCACTGGATAACATTTTTAATGTAGGCCAGTGGAGTACAGGCCCCAAAAATTAGGCATTCACCTGAAAAAAAAGAAAAGAACTTGTGATTATGTGGCTGGAGGTACATTAGGCGGTCACTGGATACAAAATTTATTGTAGGCCACTGGAGTACAGGCCCCAAAAATTAGGCATTCACCTGACAGAAAACAAATTGCGATTATGTGACTGGAGGTACATTAAGCAGTCAATGGATACAAATTTTACTGTAGGCCAGTACACGCCCCAAAAATTAGGCATTAAGCTGACAGAAAAGAACTTGTGATTATGTGGCTGGAGGTACATTAGGCGGTCAGAGGATAAAAATTTTACTGTAGGCCACTGGAGTACAGGCCCCAAAAATTAGGCATTAAGCTGACAGAAAAGAACTTGTGATTATGTGGCTGGAGGTACATTAGGCGGTCACTGGATAAAAATTTTACTGTAGGCCAGTACAGGCCCCAAAAATTAGGCATTAGCCTGACAGAAAAGAACTTGTGATGATGTGGCTGGAGGTACATTAGGCGTTCACTGGATTAAAATTTTACTGTAGGCCACTGGAGTACAGGCCCCAAAAATTAGGCATTCACCTGACAGAAAAGTACTTGTGATTATGTGGCTGAAGGTGCATTAGGCGGTCACTGGCTAAAAATTTTACTGTAGGCCAGTACACGCCCCTAAAATTAGGCATTTACCTAACAGAAAAGAACTTGTGATTATGTGGCGGGAGGTACATTAGGTGGTCACTGGATAAACATTTTACTAAAGGCCAGTACAGGCCCCACAAATTAGGCATTAACCCGACAGAAAATAACTTGTAATTATGTGGCACAAGGTACATTAGGCAGTCACTGGATAAAAATTTTACTGTAGGCCAGTACACTCCCCCAAAAATAGGCATTTACCTGACAGAAAAGAACTTGTGATTATGTGACTTGAGGTACATTAGGTGGTCACTGGATACAATTTTTACTGTAGGCCACTGGAGTATAGGCCCCAAAAATTAGGAAGTCACCTGACAAAAAAGAAATTGTAATTATGTGGCTGGAGGTACATTAGGCGGTCACTGGATACAAATTTTACTGTAGGCCAGTATAGGCCCCCAAAATTAGGCATTAAACTGACAGAAAAGAACTTGTGATGATGTGGCTGGAGGTATATTAGGTGTTCACTTGAAACATTTTTTACTGTAGGCCAGTGGAGTACAGGCCCCCAAAATTAGGCATTAAACTGACAGAAAAGAACTTGTGATGATGTGGCTGGAGGTATATTAGATGTTCACTTGAAACATTTTTTACTGTAGGCCAGTGGAGTACAGGCCCCAAAAGTTAGGCATTAACCTGACAGAAAAGAACTTATGTTGATATGGCTGGAGGTACATTAGGCGTTCACTGGATACAAATTTTATTGTAGTCCACTGGAGTACAGGCCCCAAAAATTAGACATTCACCTGACAGAAAACTAATTGCGATTATGTGACTGGAGGTACATTAAGCGGTCAATGGATACAAATTTTACTGTAGGCCAGTACACGCCCCAAAAATTAGGCATTAAGCTGACAGAAAAGAACTTGTGATTATGTGGCTAGAGGTTCATTAGGCAGTAAGAGGATAAAATTTTTACTGTAGGCCAGTACAGGCCCCAAAAATTAGGCATTCACCTGACAGAAAAGAACTTCTGATGATGTAGCTGGAGGTACATTAGGCATTCACTGGCTAAAAATTTTACTCTAGGCCATTACACGCCCCATAAATTAGGCATTTACTTGACAGAAAAGAACTTGTGATGATGTGGCTCGAAGTACATTAGGCGGTCAGATGATAAAAATTTTACTGTAGGCCAGTACAGGCCCCAAAAATTAGGCATTAAGCTGACAGAAAAGAACTTGTGATTATGTGGCTGGAGGTACATTAGGCGGTCAGAGGATAAAAAATTTACTGTATGCCAGTACAAGCCCCAAAAGTTAGGCATTCACCTGACAGAAAATAAATTGTGATGATCTGGCTGGAGGTACATTAGGTGGTCACTGGATACAAAATGTTACTGTAGGCCACTGGAGTACAGGCCCCAAAAATTAGGCATTCACCTGACAGAAAAGAACTTGTGATTATGTGGCTGGAGGTACATTAGGCGGTCACTGTATAAAAATTTTACTGTAGGCCAGTACAGGCCCCAAAAATTAGGCATTCACCTGACAGAAAAGAACTTGTGATTATGTGGCTGGAGGTACATTAGGCGGTCACTGTATAAAAATTTTACTGTAGGCCAGTACACACCCCAAAAATTAGGTATTCGGCTGACAGAAAGAACTTGTGATTATGTGGCTGGAGGTACATAAGGCCGTCACTGGATACAAATTTTACTGTAGGCCACTGGAGTACAGGCCCCAAAAATTAGGCATTCACCTAATAGAAAAGAACCTGTTATTATGTTGTTGGAGGTACATTAGGCGGTCAGAGGATAAAAATTTTACTGTAGGCCAGTACAAGACCCCAAAGTTAGGCATTCACCTGACAGACAAGAAATTGTGATGATCTGGCTGGAGGTACATTAGGTGGTCACTGGATAACATTTTTACTGTAGGCCACTGGAGAACAGGCCCCAAAAATTAGGCATTCACCTGACAAAAATGAACCTGTGATTATGTGGCTGGAGGTACATTAGGCGGTCACTGTATAAAAATTTTACTGTAGGCCACTGGAGTACAGGCTCCAAAAATTAGGTATTCACCTAATAGAAAAGAACCTGTGATTATGTGGCTGGAGGTACATTAGGCGGTCAGAGGACAAAAATTTTACTGTAGGCCAGTACAAGACCCCAAAATTAGGCATTCACCTGACAGACAAGAAATTGTGATGATCTGGCAGGAGGTACATTAGGTGGTCAGTGGATACAAATTTTACTGTAGGCCACTGGAGAACAGGCCCCAAAAATTAGGCATCCACTGAGAAAAAAGAACCTGTGATTATGTGGCTGGAGGTACATTAGGCGGTCACTGTATAAATATTTTACTGTATGCCAGTACACACCCCAAAAAATTAGGCATTAGGCTGACAGAAAAGAACTTGTGATTATGTGACTGGAGGTACATTAGGTGGTCACTGGATCCAAATTTTACTGTAGGCCACTGGAGTACAGGCCCCAAAAATTAGGCATTCACCTGACAGAAAAGAACCTGTGATTATGTGGCTGGAGGTACATTAGGAGGTCACTGGCAAAAAAAATTCTGTAGGCCATTACACTCCCCCAAAATTAGGCATTTACCTGACAGAAAAGAACTTGTGTTGATTTGGCTAGAGGTACATTAGGCGGTCACTGGATACAATTTTAAATGTAGGCAAGTGGAGTACAGGCCCCAAAAATTAGGCATTCACCTGACAGAAAAGAACTTGTGATTATGTGGCTGGAGGTACATTAGGCGGTCACTGTATAAAAATTTTACTGTAGGCCAGTACAGGCCCCAAAAATTAGGCATTCACCTGACAGAAAAGAACTTGTGATTATGTGGCTGGAGGTACATTAGGCGGTCACTGTATAAAAATTTTACTGTAGGCCAGTACACACCCCAAAAATTAGGTATTCGGCTGACAGAAAGAACTTGTGATTATGTGGCTGGAGGTACATAAGGCCGTCACTGGATACAAATTTTACTGTAGGCCACTGGAGTACAGGCCCCAAAAATTAGGCATTCACCTAATAGAAAAGAACCTGTTATTATGTTGTTGGAGGTACATTAGGCGGTCAGAGGATAAAAATTTTACTGTAGGCCAGTACAAGACCCCAAAGTTAGGCATTCACCTGACAGACAAGAAATTGTGATGATCTGGCTGGAGGTACATTAGGTGGTCACTGGATAACATTTTTACTGTAGGCCACTGGAGAACAGGCCCCAAAAATTAGGCATTCACCTGACAAAAAAGAACCTGTGATTATGTGGCTGGAGGTACATTAGGCGGTCACTGTATAAAAATTTTACTGTAGGCCACTGGAGTACAGGCTCCAAAAATTAGGTATTCACCTAATAGAAAAGAACCTGTGATTATGTGGCTGGAGGTACATTAGGCGGTCAGAGGACAAAAATTTTACTGTAGGCCAGTACAAGACCCCAAAATTAGGCATTCACCTGACAGACAAGAAATTGTGATGATCTGGCAGGAGGTACATTAGGTGGTCAGTGGATACAAATTTTACTGTAGGCCACTGGAGAACAGGCCCCAAAAATTAGGCATCCACTGAGAAAAAAGAACCTGTGATTATGTGGCTGGAGGTACATTAGGCGGTCACTGTATAAATATTTTACTGTATGCCAGTACACACCCCAAAAAATTAGGCATTAGGCTGACAGAAAAGAACTTGTGATTATGTGACTGGAGGTACATTAGGTGGTCACTGGATCCAAATTTTACTGTAGGCCACTGGAGTACAGGCCCCAAAAATTAGGCATTCACCTGACAGAAAAGAACCTGTGATTATGTGGCTGGAGGTACATTAGGAGGTCACTGGCAAAAAAAATTCTGTAGGCCATTACACTCCCCCAAAATTAGGCATTTACCTGACAGAAAAGAACTTGTGTTGATTTGGCTAGAGGTACATTAGGCGGTCACTGGATACAATTTTAAATGTAGGCAAGTGGAGTACAGGCCCCAAAAATTAGGCATTCACCTGACAAAAAAGAACTTGTGATTATGTGGCTGGAGGTACATTAGGCAGTCACTGGATAAAATTTTTACTGTAGCCAGAACAGGCTCCAAAAATTAATCATTTACCTGACAGAAAAGAACTTGTAATTATGTGGCTGGAGGTACACTGGATAAAAATTTTACTGTAGGCCAGTTCATGCCCCCAAAATTAGGCATTAACCTGACAGAAAAGAACTTCTGATGATGTGGCTAGAGGTACATTAGGCATTCACTGGCTAAAAATTTTACTGTAGGCCAGTACACGCCCCAAAAATTAGGCATTTACTTGACAGAAAAGAACTTGTGATTATGTGGCTGGAGGTACATTAGGCGGTCAGATGATAAAAATTTTACTGTAGGCCAGTACAGGCCCCAAAAATTAGGCATTAAGCTGACAGAAATGAACTTGTGGCTGGAGGTACATTAGGTGGTCACTGGATAAAAATGTTACTGTAGGCCACTGGAGTACAGGCCCCAAAAATTAGGCATTCACCTGACAGAAAAGAACTTGTGATTATGTGGCTGGAGGTACATTAGGCGGTCACTGTATAAAAATTTTACTGTAAGCCAGAACAGCCCCAAAAATTAGGCATTTACCTGACAGAAAAGAACTTGTAATTATTTGGCTGGAGGTACATTAGGCGGTCACTGGATAAAATTTTTTACTGTAGGCCAGTTCATGCCCCCAAAATTAGGCATTAACCTGACAGAAAAGAACTTGTGAAGATGTGTCTGGAGGTACATTAAGCGGTCACTGGATAACATTTTTACTGTAGGCCAAAGGAGTACAGGCCCCAAAAATTAGGCATTCTCCTGACAGAAAAGAACAAGTGATTATGTGGCTGGAGGTACATTAGGTGGTCACTATATAAAAATGTTACTATAGGCCATTAAAGGCCCCAAAAACTAGGCATTCACCTGACAGAAAAGAATTTGTGATGATGTGGCTGGAGGTACATTATGGAGTCACTGGATAAAAGTTTTACTGTAGGCCACTGGAGTATAGGCCCCAAAAATTAGGCATTCACCTGACAGAAAAGAACTTGTGATGATGTGGCTGGAGGTACATTAGGCGGTCACTAGATAAAAATTTTACTGTAGACCACTGGAGTACAGGCCCCAAAAATAAGACACGGACCATTCTTTGTTCTGTGTGTTGGCGGATATGTGTGGGCTGACATGAGGAACTTCAATTACACATGGTATTCATAGGTGTTGAATTCCTCTGAGAACCATGCCTCATTCATTTTTAGAAATGTCAGGTAGTCCACACTGTCGTGAGCTAGGCTTATCGGTCATGATTCTCCCTGCTGTGCTGAACGTCCTCTCGGACAGGACACTCAACGAGGGGCAAGGAAAGAGTTCTATGGCAAATTGTGCCAGCTCTGGCCACAGGTCAAGTCTGCACACCCAGTAGTCAGCGGGTTCCTCGCTTCTCAGAGCGTCCACATCGGCTGTTAACCCGATGTAGTTGGACACCTGCTGGTCTAAGCATTCCCTGAGGCTGGATCCGGAGGGCAGCTGTTGATGGGTTGGCTGCAAGAATGATCTCATATCCGAAGTGACCAACACATCTTCAAAATGCCCTCTTCTTGCAGGTGCGGTAGGAATGGTACCCGCACCTGTTTCGCTGTGGGTGTAAATTCCTCTGCCAGTGCCTGCAACAGCAGAATGCAGCATCTCTTGCAGCAAGGCCTGGAAATGCTGCATTCTGACAGCTCTCTGTGATGCTGGTAACATGTCCGCCATTTTGTGTTTGTACCGGTGGTCTAAGTACGTTGCCACCCAGTACTGGTCCTTGCCCTTTATGCTTTTTAATACGGAGGTCCCTCTTCAAACACTGGAGCATGAAGGCCCCTATTTGCACTAAATTGGAAGAGGTGGAGCACCCTGGCTCCTGCTCATCGCCCAGGAGAATGTCGTCATCGGTCTCCTCCCCCCAGCCACGGACAACACCAGGGATCTACGAAAAGTTTAAAGTCCCCCTCAGACCCTGCTCTTCTTACTCTTCCTCCTCCTCCCACCAGCCACCATCCTCTTCTGACTCCTCTTCAGACTACCGCTGACTTGTCTGAGATGGAGTAGGCCCCCTGGGAATTCATTCAGCATTGTGACTTCCTCATCTTCCAGCTCCTGCTCATCGACGGCTTGATCAATGACACAACGCAATGCACGCTGTAGAAAGAAAGCGTAAGGTACGATATCACTGATGGTGCCCTGGCTGTGACTGACCAGTTGGTGATCTCATTAAATGGTTGCAGAAGTCTGCATGCGTCGCACATGAGCAGCCACTGCCGTGGTGAAAAGAAACCAAGCTCCCCAGAACCTGTCCTGCTGCAGAGTTCGTACAGGTAGTCTTTAACGGCACTTTGCTGCTGGAGTAGACTGTCAAGCATATACAAGCTGGAGTTCCAACGCGTCGGGCTGTCACAAACCAGACATCTGACGGGCAGGTGGTGTCGCTGCTGAACGTCAGCAAGGAGAGACATGGCCGTGTAAGATCATCTAAAATGGCCAGAGAATTTCTTGGCCTGCCGCAAGACATCCTGCACCCTCGGGGTATTTGGCAACGAATCGCTGCACGACTAAGTTCAGTACTTGTGCCATGTAAGGTAGGTGTGTAATTTTGCCCTGTTTCAGCGGGCTCAGCATATTGGACCCGTTGTCACACACCACTTTACCAATTGTCAAATTGAGCGGGGTTAGCCACTGATCAGCCTGTGACCACAGAGCTTAAAGGAGTGCAGGACCTGTGTGGCTCCCCTTCTCCTCTGTGTGGTCCTGGTATCTTCTCTCTGTGCTCCCGACAAGATTTTGAGGACCACTCCCACTCAGCCAATCAGTGGCTGCAGCTGTGTCATGTGTCAGACCAGTGATTGGCTCAGCAGGAAATCACTGCCCTGACATGTGACACAGATACGGCCACTGATTGGCAGAGTGGGAAAGGTCCTCAAACAACTTGTCAGGACTCGGGAGCCCAGAGAGAAGATATGAGGACCACCACACAGAGGAGAACAGCCGCAGAAGGGCCGACAGCATGCAAGTGATTAATGAAAAATAAAAAAAGTTTAATTTTTCCGCCCCCCCCCCTTCTCAGCACCCTAAGGCGGCCGCTTGGTCTGCCTTATTATAGCACCGGGCCTGCTTTCAGAAGGTTCACCTAGTGGGCAGTAAAAGTTATGTACCTTCCCTGCCCGTGTTTGCTAGACCACGTGTCTGTGGTCAGATGTATCTTGGCACTGACACTGTGTGCCAGAGATATATTCAATTGCCGCTGAACGTGGCCATATAGCTCTAGGATGCCCTTCTGGGAGAAATATGTCCTTCTGGGGCCTTCCATTGCGGTGTGCCAATGGCCACAAATTTTCTACAGGCCTCCAAGTCCACCAGTTTATATGGCAGTAGTTGGCAGGCTAGCATTTCCGACAAGCCAGCGGTCAACCGTTGGGAAAGAGGGTTATTCAGCATCATCAACTTTTTACGCTCGAACATTTGGGCCACGGAAGCCTGCCTTCTGCCAGATGATTGTGACAATGGCATGGTGGAAGGTGGAGAGGAGGACAAATGGGAAGAGAGAGGAGAAGTAGAAGGAGAAGAGGCAGGACGTGGAGCTCCGGGAGTGTGGCTTTGTGGGTTCTGACAGTGTTGCTCCCACTGGGCTCGTTGATGGGAGGCCAGGTGCCTTCTTAAGGCGGTTGTCCCTAGGTGAGTGTTGGGCTTATCGCGTCTTATGCATTGACAGCACACACTATTGTCAGCAGCTGACACTTTACAAAAAGCCCGCACTGCAGAGCCATATGCTGGCGTCCTGGGAGCACTAGAAGTGACAGTGCATGGTGGATGGCTGGCTTCAATTACATTTGCAGTCTGCTTTTTGCCTACTGTGCCCTGCGCGCTGTGCCTGCTTCTCCTCCTTCTCCTCCTTCTCCTCAGGTGTATCGTAGGCCTCAATCAATATTTGGTGGAAGCAGGTACAAACCGGATTCCAAAAAAGTTGGGACACTATACAAATCGTGAATAAAAACTGAATGCAATGATCTGGAGGTGCCAACTTCTAATATTTTATTCAGAATAGAACATAAATCACGGAACAAAAGTTTAAACTGAGAAAATGTACCATTTTAAGGGAAAAATATGTTGAATCAGAATTTCATGGTGTCAACAAATCCCCAAAAAGTTAGGACAAGGCCATTTTCACAACTGTGTGGCATCTCCCCTTCTTCTTACAACACTCAACAGACGTCTGGGGACCGAGGAGACCAGTTTCTTAAGTTTAGAAATAGGTATGCTCTCCCATTCTTGTCTAATACAGGCCTCTAACTGTTCAATCGTCTTGGGCCTTCTTTGTTGCACCTTCCTCTTTATGATGCGCCAAATGTTCTCTATAGGTGAAAGATCTGGACTGCAGACTGGCCATTTCAGTACCCGGATCCTTCTCCTACGCAGCCATGATGTTGTGATTGATGCAGAATGTGGTCTGGCATTATCTTGTTGAAAAATGCAGGGTCTTCCCTGAAAGAGATGACGTCTGGATGGGAGCATATGTTGTTCTAGAACCTGAATATATTTTTCTGCATTGATGGTGCCTTTCCAGACATGCAAGCTGCCCATGCCACACGCACTCATGCAACCCCATACCATCAGAGATGCAGGCTTCTGAACTGAGCGTTGATAACAACTTGGGTTGTCCTTGTCCTCTTTGGTCCGGATGACATGGCGTCCCAGATTTCCAAAAAGAACTTCGAATCGTGACTCGTCTGACCACAGAACAGTCTTCCATTTTGCCACACTCCATTTTAAATGATCCCTGGCCCAGTGAAAACGCCTGAGCTTGTGGATCTTGCTTAGAAATGGCTTCTTCTTTGCACTGTAGAGTTTCAGCTGGCAACGGCGGATGGAACGGTGGATTGTGTTCACTGACAATGGTTTCTGGAAGTATTCCTGAGCCCATTCTGTGATTTCCTTTACAGTAGCATTCCTGCTTGTGGTGCAGTGTCGTTTAAGGGCCCGGAGATCACGGGCATCCAGTATGGTTTTACGGCCTTGACCCTTACGCACAGAGATTGTTCCAGATTCTCTGAATCTTCGGATGATGTTATGCACAGTTGATGATGATAGATGCAAAGTCTTTGCAATTTTTCGCTGGGTAACACCTTTCTGATATTGCTCCATTATCTTTCTGCGCAACATTGTGGGAATTGGTGATCCTCTACCCATCTTGGCTTCTGAGAGACACTGCCACTCTGAGAAGCTCTTTTTATACCCAATCATGTTGCCAATTGACCTAATTAGTGTTAATTGGTCTTCCAGCTCTTCGTTATGCTCAAATTTACTTTTTCCAGCCTCTTATTGCTACTTGTCCCAACTTTTTGGGGATTTGTTGACACCGTGAAAATTGGAATCAACGTATTTTTCCTTTAAAATGATACATTTACTCGGATTAAATGTTTGATCTGTCATCTACGTTCTATTACAAATAAAATATTGACATCTCCACATCATTGCATTCAGTTTTTATTCACAATTTGTTTAGTGTCCCAACTTTTTTGGAATCCGGTTTGTATATATATATATATATATATATATATATATATATATATCTTGTTTGGAAAGAAATATTAAACTTTTGCCTATTCAAGAGTGTTTTTTTAAATGTCTTGACAAGTTGCAGCAAGGTTTCTATTTCAGCTTTGTCAGAGTTACTCCTACTATGAATTATTTCTAGAATAAGCTTTTTCTGAATAGGTGGTTGGTTCAAAATCTAAAGAAATACAGAAGATCACTGGTAATTACCAAGATACATCATGCAGCACAGACTTTGTTCTAAAATGTGAAGAAGAATATGATGTAGTTCAGGGTAAATGCATCAATGCCTGAATCCATTAGAAATTTTAAGTGAGGAAGTGGGGTGGATACTCACTGCATAGAATTCTATTACTAACTCTGCAATCAGTTCTGAGAATATCTTGATACAAAAATAATTCATGGTGTTGAGAAAACAATATGAAAAAGTGGGAAAAATACACTAACAGAACTTGTGCTATGGCTCAAATGGGAGACCAAAAGAAAATAATGTGCATGAAATAACGCATAGGAGAGGAAACAGCTAAAAGGCAACTAGTTAGCAGCTGTCTCTATGACCTTTAACTGCATCCATGGTAACAGGGATAAAGATGGTGTTGCAATTTATTATTCTCACACCCACAATGTTAAGCCTGTGAATCCCATTGCAATTTAATGGCTGAAATCAGAAGGCAGATCTGTGTTCATTGGACTAGTGCCGACATCCTTTTAGCTAATGAGTGCAATAAACATTTTCATGCCAGGAAACTAGTGCAAGAGGAAATATTATGCCACATTGAAATATACATATATGGCTTATACCAACAAATCAAAACAAACTAAAATATAAAGATAATAAGATTACAACTGATAATTCTATTAGATGAGAATTATTTACATTTTAAAATATACACAAAATTATTAATGCATTATTTTGCTTTTTATTAAAGGGATTCTCTGGGTTACAGAAATTGATGACCTGTATAGAGCTGTATGGAGCAGAAGCGGAAGGCTGCATACACTGTATAGTTTTAATTACCAGAGGAATGAAGTTCAGCTCCCATTCCCTTGAATTGGTGCTAAGCTACAATACCCTGTCATGGCCACTACACAGCTGTCTGCCTTCAAGCTCTGTACACTATAGTTTCTGGAGCCGCAGAAGCTTGAAACAGCTGATCATGGGGTGTCAGGTGTCAGAACACCAACAGTCTGTTTTTGATGACCTATTTACTTTTGTGTGGGCATATTATGGACATTTCTTGTCATTTATCAAACTGGTGTAAAGTAGAACTGGCCAAACAGATTCCACCTTTCATTTTTGACAGCTCCTTTGGAAAATTAAAGGTGGAATCTGATTAGTTGCTATAGGAAACTAAGCCAGTTCTACTTTACATCAGTTAGATAAATTACCCCATTGGTTTTCAGATGAGACCAATCTTACAATCTAATTGCATCTATCAACGTTTATTACTAGAGAACTTTAGAAGAAGAAGACCCTGGATGGGAGAATTATCTAAGCATTATTATAGTATGTCAAGTGATCTTCTGTACTTTTTATAGATGACAATGCAATAATAAACTGTAATGGTGGTCTTTAGTGATGAGCGGCAGGGGTCATATTCGAATTTGCGATATTTCGCAAATATTTCGTAGAATATTCGCAAATTCGAATATTCGTTATATTCTACTTTTTTTTTACTCAAAAAATCTGCAAGGTAATGATCGTGTAATATGCAAATATTACGCGATCAATACAGACGTGGGTCAAAAACAAATATATAGCACTATAGAATTTAGTGCTATATATTAGTTTTTTAGAACATTCGTCATTTTTTTTCCATCTGAAGTCATGATTCCTCCCTGCTTAAGTAACTTAAGCAAGGAGGAATCATGACTTCAGATGGAAAAAAATTACGAATATTCTAAAAAACTAATATATAGAGCAATATAGCGAATATTCTAAAAAAAAACGAATATAGAGCAATTTAGCTATTATAGTGCTATAATCTTTTTTCCTATCTGAACTTCAGATGAGAAAAAAATTACATCTATTAGAGAAAGAAGATTATAGAGAGGACGTTAAAATGGAGCAAAAATAATAAATAATGTATTAGTGCTAATAATGGAAAATAGAATGGGGTGAGAACCTACAATAATAATAGGACACTAAGTCAAAACCGTCTATCCAGATTATGTTCCCTAATCATGTATTAGCAGTGACCCTCACAACTATAGTGTATTGGAGGACCACTAAAGGTATCATATACAGATAAATGGAATAATATGTGTATATAAAACCACCTCACTATTGATCGGATATGGTACTCCGAAAGGCAGGGTGCTGCCTATAGGCATTCATATGTGCTGGTGGAATAGATACTACAAGTATGGTATATCCTCTGGGAGATGTCACTATATTGAAATTCCCAGAACCGATGAAGGATATACCACACGCAGCATACAGAGATGAATGGCCATTACAGTGCCGAGGCTATGTTTGTAAAAAGCAGCACACCGTCTCCTACACCAGGATTCGGTGCTACCTAGTAACATCCTTATGTAGTACGCCGATTCCCAGTTTAGGGTGTCGGTTTAGGCAGTTAAGGTGTAGTAGCTAAGTTGGCTCCTGATAAAGTGCACCAACTAGTTGCACGGAAACGCGTAGAGCCGTAGCTCAGTGTGTGCAGGTGTGCTGATTGTTGGAATGTACTCTTACCGACACCAGCATTTACCTGCATTGTCTACGCACCTACATGGGGGCTAGTGTCTGAGTGACGGCATAGTGCACTGCCGCTCCTTTCACTAACCGTCACTGCCCAGTGAAACACTTGTCACTGGTCAGTTCATCTCTGTATGCTGCGTGTGGTATCTCCTTCATCGGTTCTGGGAATTTCAATATAGTGACATCTCCCAGAGGATATACCACACTTGTAGTATCTATTCCACCAGCACATATGAATGCCTATAGGCAGCACCCTGCCTTTTGGAGTACCATATCCGATCAATAGTGAGGTGGTTTTATTTACACATATTTGTCAGTTTATCTGTATATGATACCTTTAGTGGTCCTCCAATACACTATAGTTGTGAGGGTCAGTGCTAATACATGATTAGGGAACATAATCTGGATAGACGGTTTTGACTTATTGTCCTATTATTATTGTAGGTTCTCACCCCATTCTATTTTCCATTATTAGCACTAATAAATTATTTATTATTTTTGCTCCATTTTAACATCCTCTTTATCAATATTTGTTCTGATATTAAAATTAGGGACGTGTACCTCTAATACCTTGCTCTATATTAAAGAAGATTATAGCACTATATTAGCTAAATTGCTCTATATCGGGTTTTTTTTATATCCGCTATATTGCTATATATTCTTGTTTTAGAATATTACGAATATTCTAAAAAAACAAATATATAGCACTATATCGAATATATTAGTTTTTTAGAATATTCGACTTTTTTTTTTTTTCAATCTGTAGAGTTGTTCCACTTCGGCATATTCCTCCCCGACAAGCATCCCCGTCACCATGGGAACGCCAGGGGTTAGAATTTACCATCAGATCTGAGTTTTCACGATCTCGCGGAAATCGTGAAAACTCAGATCCAATTGTGTATTCTAACCACCAGGCAAGCGTCTCTGTCACCATGGGAACGCCTGGGGGTTAGAATATACCATCGGATTTGAGTTTTCACGATCTCACTGAGATGTGAAAACTCAGATCTGATGGTAAATTCTAACCCCTGTCGTTCCCATGGTGACGGGACGCTTGTCAGGGAGGAATATGCCGAAGTGGATCAACTGTACAGATTGAAAAAAAAAGACGAATATTCTAAAAAAACTAATATATTTGATATAGTGCTATATATTTGTTTTTTAGAATATTCATAATTTTTCCCATCTAAAGTCATGATTTTTCTCTGCTTAAGTTGCTCATTGACTCATTGGCCCACAAGGAAGAAGTAGGGAGGAATCATGTTTTCAGATGTTAAAAAATGATGAATATTCAATATAGCGAATACATAGCACTATATTCGAAATATTCGCAAATTCTCAAAGTTGCGATATTCGAGATAAATATTCGTAATTCGAATATTTGACCTAAACACTAGTGGTCTTTGTTTGCAGTCACACATGAACCTGTTATCATGACCAAGGAGGCAATAACCAATAAGTTACAAAAATGAAGCAAACTGCATATTCAACATAATTTCCATGAAGACAAGGGGGATCACTTATTAAACCTTTTTTACGCCACTGTTGTGGCATTAAAAAAAGTCACAAATTATGGAGCATGCCAAATTTGCACCACAATTTGCAACTTTTTAGCTTCTTAACACTTTTCTGAAGTGGCGAAAAGTGGCAATGACCTAGTCGGAGGGAGTGTGGCTTCCAACACCCGCTGGATTTACTACAACTTGCTGGCGGAGACTTGAGTTTCTGGCGCACTGCCACAGTTGCAACTAATTTATTAATAGACATTGGCTACTGCACTACCTCTGGCGCACACTTATTTCTATTTCTGACAACAATATATATATATATATATATATATATATTTATTTTTTACCTGGGTTGGGTTTTCAAACTGAGCAAGAATTACACTCTATAGCTCTACTATTACTGTTATATTTGCATGGTTACCCATTTTGAAATCTTTCAGATCCGCTTAAGGCAAAAGTCACACTTGACTTGTCTTGTGGCTAATGTCACGGTACAATTTCATGTGTTTGACCCAGTTGTCAATCAAGAATTTGAGTTAATAATTCTGAATTGTTTGCCAGCAGCTATCTACAGTTTACTGGATATAAGGTTAACATGGCTTGTGGCAGGTACCAAGCTTTAACATATTCTAGAGGAGCCTATTTCTAAATGGGATTCAACTGATGAATGTATTCATAACTAAATACAATTGTATGATGTTTACTATTGTGTTTATTTTTTGGAAAAGCTATAACATTACTATATAGGTCAATGTAAGCTGGAAGATACATAAAGTTGTTTATATAAAAATCATAGATATGTGAGTGAATGATACTTAATGAAATAATAGGATGTCACCTTAGATTTCTGATTCCCTGGAGGATAAAAAATAGGAAATCCTATTGCATTGTACAATACAAAGTATCCCATTCCTGCATCTTTAAAGTTGTAATGAATTCACAGAACTGGGATAAGAAGTTAAGATGTAATGTCTGAGATGTTGGATGGATTACCTGATATTCAAGCTAGTTCACTATGGTGGAGAGGTAAGAGTCATCCAAAATGTCAAAGAATGAACATATATCTGTAACAAATTTCCTTTATATTCTTATATTCCATTAACTTTTTATCACTATTTGCTCCTATGTACTTATTGACTACATATTATTCACTGAGTACACATGATAGTGATGAGCGGCAGGGGCAATATTCGAATTCGCGATATTTTGCGAATATTTGCGTGAATATTCGCCATATATTCGAGAATTTGCGAATTCATGATCTCCAGGCATTATTTTCTTGATTGTGAAAATTTGCATAAAATTAGCATAAAATATTCGCATGAACTGGTATTAAAAAAAAAATCGAATATTCGCAATTATGAATATATTTAGCGATATTCTAAATATTCGCGAATTCTCGAAGTGCCGATATTCGCAATTAAAATTCGCAATTCGAATATTCGTGATCAACACTAACACACGATAGGTTACTAAAATAGTTCACCTAGCATCACTTAATATTATACTGATAACTAATTCATTCAGTTATATTTTCTCAAAATTTGATATTCTTAGTAAATTTTTCTCCAAATATTATACAGACCATTTTAATTTGGGAGAGGGAATTTAATTCAGTCTTTTCTCGCGAGGAGTGGAATAAGGTTTTCATTGTAGTGCATAAATCCTCCATTAGCTGCCTGCTATAGGAAAAGAATTCAAAGATATTTTCAAGGTGATATAGGACCCCGACTGTCCTGAATTGCTTGGATGTTTGTTGGCATTGTTAGGGAGAAAGGGGCCATATGACCCACATACCGTATGGTGACAATGCATCCGTATGTCTTCCGTATCCGTTCCGTTTTTGCTGAACCATCTATTGAAAATGTTACGCCCAGCCCAATTTTTTATATGTAATTACTGTATACTGTATATGGCATACGAAAAAACGGAACGGAAAAACGGAAAGGAAACGGAAACAAAAAACGGAACAACGGATCCGTAAAAAACGGACCGCAACACACTGAAAAAGCCATACTGTCGTGTGCATGAGCCCTTCGTTTTTTTGCGGATCCATTGTAACAACAGCCTAAGGGCTCTTTCACACTTGCGTTCTTGTCTTCCGGCATAGAGTTCCGTCGTCGGGGCTCTATGCCGGAAGAATCCTGATCAGGATTATCCTAATGCATTCTGAATGGAGAGAAATCCGTTCAGGATGCATCAGGATGCATCAGGATGTCTTCAGTTCCGGAACGGAACGTTTTTTGGCCGGAGAAAATACCGCAGCATGCTGCGCTTTTTGCTCCGGCCAAAAATCCGGAACACTTGCCGCAAGGCCGGATCCGGAATTAATGCCCATTGAAAGGCATTGATCCGGATCCGGCCTTAAGATAAACGTCGTTTCGGCGCATTGCCAGAGCCGACATTTAGCTTTTTCAGAGTGGTTACCATGGCTGCCAGGACGCTAAAGTCCTGGCAGCCATGGTAAAGTGTAGCGGGGAGCGAGGGAGCAGTATACTTACCGTCCGTGCGGCTCCCCGGGCGCTCCAGAGTGACGTCAGGGCGCCCCAAGCGCATGGATCATGTGAATGACGTCAGAGCGCCCCGGGAGCCGCACGGACTGTAAGTATACTGCTCCCCACTACTACTATGGCAACCAGGACTTTAACCACCTCAGCCCCCAGTGCTTAAACACCCTGAAAGACCAGGCCACTTTTTACACTTCTGACCTACACTACTTTCACCGTTTATTGCTCGGTCATGCAACTTACCACCCAAATGAATTTTACCTCCTTTTCTTCTCACTAATAGAGCTTTCATTTGGTGGTATTTCATTGCTGCTGACATTTTTACTTTTTTTGTTATTAATCGAAATTTAACAATTTTTTTGCAAAAAAATGACATTTTTCACTTTCAGTTGTCAAATTTTGCAGAAAAAACGAGATCCATATATAAATTTTGCTCTAAATTTATTGTTCTACATGTCTTTGATAAAAAAAAAATGTTTGGGTAAAAAAAAAATGGTTTGGGTAAAAGTTATAGCGTTTACAAACTATGGTACAAAAATGTGAATTTCCGCTTTTTGAAGCAGCTCTGACTTTCTGAGCACCTGTCATGTTTCCTGAGGTTCTACAATGCCCAGACAGTACAAACACCCCACAAATGACCCCATTTCGGAAAGTACACACCCTAAGGTATTCGCTGATGGGCATAGTGAGTTCATAGAACTTTTTATTTTTTGTCACAAGTTAGCGGAAAATGATGATTTTTTTTTTTTTTTCTTACAAAGTCTCATATTCCACTAACTTGTGACAAAAAATAAAAAGTTCTATGAACTCACTATGCCCATCAGCGAATACCTTGGGGTCTCTTCTTTCCAAAATGGGGTCACTTGTGGGGTAGTTATACTGCCCTGGCATTCTAGGGGCCCAAATGTGTGGTAAGGAGTTTGAAATCAAATTCTGTAAAAAATGAACTGTGAAATCCGAAAGGTGCTCTTTGGAATATGGGCCCCTTTGCCCACCTAGGCTGCAAAAAAGTGTCACACATCTGGTATCTCCGTACTCAGGAGAAGGTGGGGAATGTGTTTTGGGGTGTCATTTTATATATACCCATGCTGGGTGAGAGAAATATCTTGGCAAAAGACAACTTTTCCCATTTTGTTATACAAAGTTGGCATTTGACCAAGATATTTATCTCACCCAGCATGGGTATATGTAAAAAGACACCCCAAAACACATTCCTCAACTTCTCCTGAATACAGAGATACCAGATGTGTGACACTTTTTTGCAGCCTAGGTGGGCAAAGGGGCCCATATTCCAAAGAGCACCTTTCGGATTTCACAGGTCATTTTTTACAGAATTTGATTTCAAACTCCTTACCACACATTTGGGCCCCTAGAATGCCAGGGCAGTATAACTACCCCACAAGTGACCCCATTTTGGAAAGAAGACACCCCAAGGTATTTCGTGAGGGGCATGGCGAGTTCCTAGAATTTTTTATTTTTTGTCACAAGTTAGTGGAAAATTATGATTTTTTTATTTTTTTTTTTTCATACAAAGTCTCATATTCCACTAACTTGTGACAAAAAATAAAACCTTCCATGAACTCACTATGCCCATCAGCGAATACCTTGGGGTCTCTTCTTTCCAAAATGGGGTCACTTGTGGGGTAGTTATACTGCCCTGGCATTCTAGGGGCCCAAATGTGTGGTAAGGAGTTTGAAATCAAATTCAGTAAAAAATGACCTGTGAAATCCGAAAGGTGCTCTTTGGAATATGGGCCCCTTTGCCCACCTAGGCTGCAAAAAAGTGTCACACATCTGGTATCTCCGTACTCAGGAGAAGGTGGGGAATGTGTTTTGGGGTGTCATTTTATATATACCCATGCTGGGTGAGAGAAATATCTTGGCAAAAGACAACTTTTCCCATTTTTTTATACAAAGTTGGCATTTGACCAAGATATTTATCTCACCCAGCATGGGTATATGTAAAAAGACACCCCAAAACACATTCCTCATCTTCTCCTGAATACAGAGATACCAGATGTGTGACACTTTTTTGCAGCCTAGGTGGGCAAAGGGGCCCAAATTCCTTTTAGGAGGGCATTTTTAGACATTTGGATACTAGACTTCTTCTCACGCTTTGGGGCCCCTAAAATGCCAGGGCAGTATAAATACCCCACATGTGACCCCATTTTGGAAAGAAGACACCCCAAGGTATTCAATGAGGGGCATGGTGAGTTCATTGAAAAAAAAATTTTTTGCCACAAGTTAGCGGAAATTGATTTTTTTGATTTTGTTCTCACAAAGTCTCCTTTTCCGCTAACTTGGGACAAAAATTTCAATCTTTCATGGACTCAATATGCCCCTCAGAGAATACCTTGGGGTGTCTTCTTTCCAAAATGGTGTTATTTGTGGGGTGTTTGTACTGCTCTGGCATTTGAGGGTCTCCGCAATCATTACATGTATGCCCAGCATTAGGAGTTTCTGCTATTTTTTTTTTCCGTTTAGCCTCTGGGCTGAAAGAAAAAAATGAACGGCACAGATTTCTTCATTCGCATCGATCAATGTGGATGAAAAAATCTCTGCCAAAAAAAGAAAAAGGAGGGGAAAGGCGTCTGCCAGGACATAGGAGCTCCGCCCAACATCCATACCCACTTCAGCTCGTATGCCCTGGCAAACCAGATTTCTCCATTCACATCAATCGATGTGGATGAATAAATCATTGCCGGGATTTTTTTTTTTATATATACAAAGTGTTTGCCAAAGTATATGAACACCGCCACCTCCTCAGCTCATATGCCTCGGCAAACGTATCTTTTACTGCAGAGGAGAAATCTCGTCTTGCAGCGCCGCATACACCGACTTGCGTGTAATCTGACAGCAGCGCAATGCTTCTGTCCGAATGCACATCAGTGCTGCAGCTGGTCGATCAGTTGGTCCACCTGGAAGGTAAAAAAAACAAAACAAAAAAGAAAAAACCAGGCCGCAAAGCAATAACTTTATTAACTTTAGAACAGAACATATTAACTTTTTTTAACTTTTTTAACTTTTTTACTTACCGGTAATTTTTTTTTTTGTTTAGTTTTTTTTACTTTTATAGAACAAACCTCTCCTTCCCCATGGGACAATGTGCAAAGCGCAAATCGCCCAAAGATGTGGCGAAGTACGTTATGCACTTTATCCCAGGTGAAAGGAGAGGTTTGCAGCAGCTGTGAGAGAAAGGGCCCTAATAGCCCTGTGTGCCTGTCCTGGTGAGATGTGATCCCTATGCTAGGTGTACCTGTGTGTGGTACTTCCGGAAACACTCACCATAGCATAGGGCAGGGTGGTCCGGACAGTCAGGACAGAAATAGCGTGTGTCACGCCTTATTCCACTCCTGCTACAGACACGACATTTTTTTCGGGGTGGCGGTTGGGTTGAGGTACCAGCAACGACACTGGGGAAATGTCGCTCGTGTAGACGGCTAACTACACTGGTGGATGGGGCCACGGAACCTCCCGGATAAATGAGGTTCTCGATGATCTCTTCCTGGAATTTGAGGAAGGATCCTGTTCTCCCAGCCTTACTGTAGAGAACAAAACTATTATAGGCAGCCAATTGAATTAAATATACAGACACCTTCTTATACCAGCGTCTGGTTCTGCGGGAAACTAAATAGGGAGCCAACATCTGGTCATTGAAGTCCACCCCTCCCATGAGCGCATTATAGTCGTGGACTGAGAGGGGCTTTTCAATGACACGGGTTGCCCTTTCAATTTGGATTGTCGTGTCTGCGTGAATGGAGGAGAGCATTTAAACGTCACGCTTGTCTCTCCATTTCACCGCGAGCAGTTCTTCGTTACACAAGGCAGCCCTCTCCCCCCTTGCAAGACGGGTGGTTACAAGCCGTTGGGGGAAGCCCACGCGACTAGTTCGCGCGGTGCCACAGGCGCAAATCCGTTCTAGAAACAAATGCCTAAAGAGGGCCACACTTGTGTAAAAATTGTCCACATAAAGATGGTACCCCTTGCCGAATAAGGGTGACACCAAGTCCCAGACTGTCTTCCCACTGCTCCCCAGGTAGTCAGGGCAACCGACCGGCTCCAGGGTCTGATCTTTTCCCTCATAGATCCGAAATTTGTGGGTATAGCCTGTGGCCCTTTCACAGAGCTTATACAATTTGACCCCATACCGGGCACGCTTGCTTGGGATGTATTGTTTGAAGCCAAGGCGCCCGGTAAAATGTATTAGGGACTCGTCTACGCAGATGTTTTGCTCGGGGGTATACAAATCTGCAAATTTCTGGTTGAAATGGTCTATGAGGGGCCGAATTTTGTGGAGCCGGTCAAAAGCTGGGTGGCCTCTGGGACGGGAGGTGGTGTTGTCGCTAAAGTGCAGGAAACGCAGGATGGTCTCAAATCGTGTCCTGGACATAGCAGCAGAGAACATGGGCATGTGATGAATCGGGTTCGTGGACCAATATGACCGCAATTCATGCTTTTTAGTTAGACCCATGTTGAGGAGAAGGCCCAGAAAAATTTTAAGTTCGGAAACTTGGACTGGTTTCCACCGGAAAGACTGGGCATAAGAGCTTCCCGGGTTGGCGGATATAAATTGTGTGGCATACCGGTTTATCTCTGCCACGACTAAGTCCAAGAGCTCCGCAGTCAAGAACAGCTCAAAAAATCCCAGGGCCGAACCGATTTGAGCCGTCTCAACCCGAACTCCAGACTGGGCGGTGAAAGGGGGAACTACAGGTGCGGCTGAAGTTGGTGACTGCCAATCAGGGTTTGCCAGCACCTCAGGGATTCTAGGGGCTCTACGGGCCTGTCTGCGCGGTGGCTGCGACGGGTTAACTAGTGCACGTGCCACCGTACCAGCTTCAACTGCCCTTCTGGTGCTCGCCACGTCACCATGTTGTACGGCAGTGCTGGTACTAGGTCCAGGAAGGGCTGCGCTGCTGGTGTATGCCTCACCACGTGATCCGGCAGCGACAGCCCCACTCTGCTGCTCTTGAAGCGGATCCTGCATAACCTGTGGTCTAGCGACACGGGGCCGGGTACGCCTGGTGCTGCCAGGGACCTCCACCTCCTCGTCCGAACTTTGGGTCAGAGAGCCACTGCTTTCCACAGGTTCATATTCTGACCCGCTAGATTCGTCAGATGAGGGTTCCCACTCCTCATCCGACTGGGTCAGAATCCTGTAGGCCTCTTCAGAAGAATACCCCCTGTTTGACATTTTGGACTACTAAATTTAGGGGTATTCCCTGAGACTACCCAAGAAAAAAAGCAAGCCTGTCTTACAAAGGGGAGACTAGCGAAGTACCGGAGGCCGCTGCGGTTGATAAAAAATATCAAAACAGATTTTTTTATCGCCGCAGTGCGTGTAAAGTGAATGTGCAGTGATCAAAAAACAATTTTTTTTTTGTCACTGCTGTGGGGCGGGCGTGGGTTAACGCACGTGTGGGCGACCGATCAGGCCTGATCGGGCAAACACTGCGTTTTGAGTGGAGGGCGAACTAAGGTGACACTAATACTATTATAGATCTGACCGTGATCAGTTTTGATCACTTACAGATACTATAAAAGTACAAATGCTGATTAGCGATACGCTAAACAGCGAATAAAAGTGACTGCGGTGCGGTGGGCTGGGCGCTAACTGACGCTAACTACCTAACCAAGGGGCCTAAACTATCCCTAAAACCTAACAGCCAATACTAGTGAAAAAAAAAAGTGACAGTTTACACTGATCACTTTTTGTCTTTCACTAAGTGATTGACAGGGGGCGATCAAGGGGTTAATTAGGATGATGGGGGTGATGGAAGGTGATCAGGGGCTAAGGTGTAGTGTTGGTGGGTACTCACAGTGATCTCTGCTTCTCTGCTGGATCCAACCGACGAAAGGGACCAGCAGAGAAGCAGAGAAGCCATATAACAGATCATATTTACTAATATGATCTGTTATCTGGCTTCTGATTTGATTTTTTGAAAATCGCCAGCCTGCCAGCCAATGATCGTGGCTGGCAGGCTGGTGACGAAATACTTCTTTAACTTTTGCCGGCCCGCGATGCGCATGCGCGGGCCGGCAATGCACGAAATCTCGCGTCTCGCGAGAGGACGCACCGGCGCGTCCACCCAGAACAACAGGACCGCCGCAAAGACGCAATCCTGCGTACGGCGGTCCTGAGGAGGTTAATAGCGTCCTGGGTGCCATAGTAACACTGAAAGCATTTGGAAGACGGTTCCGTCTTCAAATGCTTTCAGTACACTTGCGTTTTTCCGGATCAAGAGTGTAATTCCGGCAAGTGAAGTACACGCCGGATCCGGACAACGCAAGTGTGAAAGAGGCGTAAGGCCTCTTTCACACTACAGTATGTCCATTTCAGTGTTTTGCGTTCCGTTTTTAACGGATCCGTTGTTCTGTTTTTTTAGTTCCGTTGTTTTTCCGTTTCCGTTCCGTCGTTCCGTTCCGTTTTTCCGTATGGCATATACAGTATACAGTAATTACATTGAAAAAATTGGGCTGGCCATAACATTTTCAATAGATGGTTCAGAAAAAACGGAACGGAAACGGAACGGAAACGGAAGACATACGGATGCATTTCCGTATGTGTTCAGTTTTTTTTGCGGACCCATTGACTTTAATGGAGCCACGGAACGTGATTTGCGGCCAAATATAGGACATGTTCTATCTTTCAACGGAACGGAAAAACGGAAATACGGAAACGGAATGCATACGGAACACATTCCGTTTTTTTTGCGGAACCATTGAAATGAATGGTTCCGTATACGGACCGTATACGGACCGCAAAAACGGACTTCAAAACGGAAAAAAAAAAACGGTAGTGTGAAAGAGGCCTAAAACGGACAAGAAAAGGACATGTTCTATTTTTTTTTAAGGCTACGGAACGGACATACTGATGCAGACAGCACACAGTGTGCTGTCCGCATTTTTTGTGGACCCATTGAAATGAATTGGTCTGCATCCTATCCACAAAAAAAACGGAATGGACATGGAAACAAAATACGTTCGTGTGCATGAGGCCTTGTTCTGTGGCTCAATATGATTTCAGCAAAAACTTGTACAGTTTTTTTCTACTGCTTTTAAAAAATATAAACCTTCTAAGGCCTAGTTCACACAAACGTATGGCTTTTATAGTTTTTTGCGGTCCGTTTTTCATGGATCCGTTGTTCCGTTTTTGAGTTCCGTTGTGTTTCCGTTTCTGTTCCGTTTTTCTGTTCCGTTTTTCCGTATGGCATATACAGTATACACTAATTACATAGCAAAAATTGGGCTGGGCATAACATTTTCAATAGATGGTTCAGCAAAAACGGAACAGATACGGAAGACATACGGATGCATTTCCGTACGTGTTCCGTTTTTTTTTGCGGACCCATTGACTTTAATGGAGCCACGGAACGTGATTTGCGGGCAATAATAGGACATGTTCTATCTTTCAACGGAACGGAAAAAACGGAAATACGGAATGCATACGGAACACATTCAGTTTTTTTTTGTGGAACCATTGAAATGAATAGTTCCGTATACGGACCGTATACGGAACACAAAAAAACGGCCCGTACACCCGCAAAAAAAACGTTTGTGTGAACTAGGCCTAAATCTAAAATTTCTTTGCATCACCATTTTCTGACAGCCATAACTTTTTAATATTTCCATCCACAGAGCTGTATGAACACTTGTTTTTTGTTGGACGAACTGTAGTTTTTGTTGATACTATTTTTGGGGTGCATACAACTTGTTGATCATTGTTACTCAATTTTTTGAGCGATAAGGTGAATAAAAATTGGCAATTCGCATGGTGAATCGTATGGCAAGCACAGCCACCACTTTTGGATTGAAGGGTGGTGGTAACCCCTGGATACGAGCAGTGTATAATGTAATGGACAAATGAATCGAACCAGCAAAGGAGGCAATATGGCTAATCACATTAGTAAATGCATTGTATTAAAAGGGTTTTCCAATTTTATTTTTTACTGTTGACCTATCCTCATGCATCTGATATTTGGGGGTCCGACACCCGGGATTTAGTGTGTTCCTATTTTTTTTATGCTTCTTTAGTTATGGTTTGCCGTTTAGAATTTTGGTTTGCAGTATCTTTCTAAAGTAACCTGCACATGGCACATAGTTACTCCACTGGTATAGACTCATTGGTCCATAACAATGTTCTTTATAAGAAATATGTTTGGAGAACATTAGCTCTTATGTCCACGGCCCGTGCCGATTTTTCTCTCAACAATGATTGTAAATAGCACAAAATTTTGCTGGCTCTTAGCAGTTACAAGCAGCATTAATCCGTGTTAATCAGGTGGGCATAGGTGCTGATCCATTTTCCATGCTGCTGCCACTGTTCTGACGGTTCTGACCCCCTAGCTCTCCTCTGCCCTCCAGTAGTGGGCCAGGCCACTGGACTTCTGTGTGTCTCTTGCTGCAAGCTTCAACCTGCCTTTTGATTGCAAAGGCTTCTCTTTCCTGCCTATAAGGCATACACGCCTACTGGCTCTTAAAGGGCCAGCATGTTTGCACCCTTAGTCTTTTCCAGCCTATAGCTGTCCACTAGGGCATTTTTCCCTGTGGGAAGGTACATGAGGAATAGGTTTATCTAGCTTACTAGTACCTATGAAGGTGTGCTATACTGTTTGAGTACACATTTACAGATTCTGAATCTCCACTGCCTGTCCTGACCTGTTCCTGATTTGCACATACCCTGCATGGCCTGACCTTGGCCTGTTACTAAATAAGAGTTTTGCCTGTACGTTCAATGCTTTGCACCAGGCTCTCTTGACCTCTGTGGCTCATCAGCTAATGACACGGAGACTAATCCAAGAGGTAACAGACTGATATGTTCCATGTGGCAAATTCCAGATCCCTATATAGGGGTTAACATGTGAAAATCAGGAAATTTCGAGAATCACACCCTTAGGTTTCACCCTAAGTCAAATCTTTTGGTTGTCACAGTAGTCCACATCTATTGCCATAACACTCTTTTTGCAGTGTCTTCTAGAAAAACCATTGGAAACAAGGTTACCTCACATTAAGTGTCACACAATCCATGAAGGTAAGTACAAGATGCTTACTTAACAATAAAGACATTAAAATCTATTCTAATAAATAGAATATACATTTGCTAAAATCTGACTAAGGTCATTGTAACACTACCTACAGGATGTGGAACACCTGTGTCAACCGAAAAGATTTTATATTTCAATCGTTTTTATTGAGGTAATACATGAACATATTATAGTACACATGTGAGGTATAATATACATTACCCGATCGCAAATCAGGTGTAAGTTGAATAATAATCGCAACCTCATAGGCATATCAAGTTATTTATTAAACAAATCGAGAAAATTAAAACATTGAAAATTATAATGGGTGATCGAAAACTAAATATAAAATATAGAAAATAATTGAGAATAGTTGGTTCCTCAGAGAATATCGCAAACTATAACGATTAATTACTGCCCACTAGTGATGAGCGGCAGGGGCAATATTCGATTTTGCGATATTTTGCGAATATATGAACGAATATTTGTCATATATTCTCTAATTCGCGAATTTGCTTTCTTTGTACACTAAAATTAATGTAATGCCCATGCGTGGCGTGGCCTAATTCTGGAACTGTTTTCAAACTACCCAAAGTTTGAGAAGATTCTAAAAGATGGTGGGAAGTAATTTTCGCGACAGTGAGGAAGAACTAATGATCACTGTAAGTAATTTGACATTACAGCAGTGTATTTGATTACTTTTCACATGCATGTCAGAACAATCGCTTTTTATACAGATAGAGTGTTATAAAATATTCATGATTGCGAAAATTGCCACTTATGATCCGAATTTTTTTTACCGCAATACATATAACTTCACTTTTTATCAGGTCTAAGTAGATATTACTGATTGGTGCACTAAGTATTGTTGTGACATCACAGCACTATGTCAGTAGCATGTATGTATGGACAGCAGAGAAATATCTCTCATATGCACATTGCTCATCCATTTTCCTGCCGCACACAATATACCCCCCCACACACACACAAACACAGTCTATAGATTAGAGTTGGTGTCCTGTTGATCAGGACTCAGGAGAAGCTTTCTTTTTCTTACCACCAGTATTTGCTGGTTCATTTAGAGTTACCCAGGGTGCACCACGGGGAGGCGAACCAGCTGTACGTCCCATACAGTACCGTCACTTCACTAGACAGGTACATCTCTGCTTAGCTGGCCAATATCCGATTGCTCAGACCCCACACACATAGAATTGCAATATAATCCGATCTTATAACGGTAATATATTAACCACCTCCCGACCGCCTAACACACGGATGCGTCCGGAAGGTGGTTGATTCATTCGCATGCGCATCGTGGGCCGGCAAAAGTTAGAGGAATATTTCGTCAGCAACCTGCCAGCCAATGATCGTCGCTGGCAGGTTGCTGATTTTTTAAAAATCGAATCAGAAGCCATCTAACACCTTATATTGATAAATATAAGGTGTTAAATGGCTTGTCTGCTCCTCTGCTGGTCCTTTTCGTCGGTTGGTTCCAGCAGAGGAGCAGACATCACTGTGAGTACTCACCAAACACTGCACTTAGCCCCAGATCACCCTCCATCACCCCCATCATCCAAATTAACCCCTTGATCGCCCCCTGTCAATCACCTAGTGAAAGGGAAAAAAGTGATCAGTGTAAACTGTCACTTTTTTCTCTCACTAGTATTGACTGTTAGGTTTAGGATAGTTTAGGTCCCTTGGTTAGGTAGTTAGCGTCAGTTAGCGCCCAGCCCACCGCACCGCAGTCACTGATTCGCTGATTAGCGTATCGCTAATCAGCATTTGTACTTTTATAGTATCTGTAAGTGATCAAAACTGATCACAGTCAGATCTAAAATTGTATTAGTGTCACCTTAGTTCGCCCTCCACCCAAAACGCAGTGTTTGCCCGATCAGGCCTGATCGGTCGCCCGCACGTGCGTTCACCCACGCCCGCCCCACCGCAGTGACAAAAAATTAATTTTTTTTTGATTACTGCACAATCACTTTCCAAGCTCTGCGGCGATAAAAAAATCTGTTTTGATTTTTTTTATCAATCGCAGCGGCCTCCGGTACTTCGCTAGCCTCCCATTTGTAAGACAGGCTTGCTTTTTTTCTTGGGTAGTCTCAGGGAATACCCCTAAATTTAGTAGTCCAAATGTCAAACAGGGGGTATTCTTCTGAAGAGGCCTACAGGATTCTGACCCAGTCGGATGAGGAATAAGAACCCTCATCTGACGAATCTAGCGGGTCAGAATATGAACCTGTAGAAAGCAGTGGCAGTCTGACCCAAAGTTCGGACGAGGAGGTTGAGGTCCCTGATAGCACCAGGCGTACCCGGCCCCGTGTCATTAGACCACAGGTTGTGCAGGATCCGTTTCAAGGGCAGCAGAGTGGGGCTGGCGCTGTCGGATTACGTAGTGAGGCATACACCAGCAGCGCAGCCCATCCTGGACCTAGTACCAGCACTGCCGTACAACATGGTGAAGTGGCGAGCACCAGAAGGGCAGTTGAAGCTGGTACGGTGGCACGTGCAGTAGTTACCCAGTCGCAGCCACCGCAAAGACAGGCCCGTAGAGCCCCTAGAGTCCCTGAGGTGCTGGCAAACCCTGATTGGCAGTCACCAACTTCAGCCGCACCTGTAGTTCCCCCTTTCACCGCCCAGTCTGGAGTTCGGGTTGAGACAGCTCAGATCGGTTCGGCCCTGGGATTTTTTGAGCTGTTCTTGACTGCAGAGCTCTTGGACTTAGTTGTGGCAGAAACAAATCGGTATGCCACTCAATTTATAGCCGCCAACCCGGGAAGCTTTTATGCCCAGCCTTTCCGGTGGAAACCAGTCCAAGTTTCCGAAATTAAAATTTTTTTGGGCCTTCTCCTCAACATGGGTCTAACTAAAAAGCATGAATTGCGGTCATATTGGTCCACGAACCCGATTCATCACATGCCCATGTTCTCTGCTGCTATGTCCAGGACACGTTTTGAGACCATCCTGCGTTTCCTACACTTTAGCGACAACAGCACCTCTCGTCCCAGAGGCCACCCAGCTTTTGACTGGCTCCACAAAATTTGGCCCCTCATAGACCACTTCAACCAGAAATTTGCAGATTTGTATACCCCTGAGCAAAACATCTGCATAGACGAGTCCCTTATACATTTTACCGGGCACCTTGGCTTCAAACAATACATCCCAAGCAAGCGCGCCCGGTATGGGGTCAAATTGTATAAGCTCTGTGAAAGGGCCACAGGCTATACCCACAAATTTCGGATTTATGAGGGAAAAGATCAGACCCTGGAGCCGGTCGGTTGCCCTGACTACCTGGGGAGCAGTGGGAAGACAGTCTGGGACTTGGTGTCACCCTTATTTGGCAAGGGGTACCATCTTTATGTGGACAATTTTTACACAAGTGTGCCCCTCTTCAGGCATTTGTTCCTAGAACAGATTGGCTGCTGTGGCACCGTGCGACCTAGTTGCCGGGGCTTCCCCCAACGGCTCGTTACCACCCGTCTTGCAAGGGGGGAGAGGGCTGCCTTGTGTAACCAAGAACTGCTCGCGGTTAAATGGAGAGACAAGCGTGACGTTTACATGCTCTCCTCCATTCACGCAGACACGACAATACAAATAGAACGGGCAACCCGTGTCATTGAAAAGCCCCTCTCAGTCCACGACTATAATGCGCTCATGGGAGGGGTGGACTTCAATGACCAGATGTTGGCTCCGTATTTAGTTTCCCGACCACCAGACGCTGGTATAAGAAGGTGTCTGTATATTTGATTCAATTGGCTGCCTATAATAGTTTTGTTCTCTACAGTAAGGCTGGGAGAACAGGATCCTTCCTCAAATTTCAGGAAGAGATCATCGAGAACCTCCTGTATCCAGAAGGTTCCGTGGCCCCATCCACCAGTGTAGTGAGCCGTCTACACGAGAGACATTTCCCCAATGTCGTTGCTGGTACCTCAACCCAACCGTCACCCCAAAAAAGATGTTGTGTCTGTAGCAGGAGTGGAATAAGGCGTGACACCCGCTATTTCTGTCCTGACTGCCCTGACCACCCTGCCCTATGCTTAGGGGAGTGTTTCCGGAAGTACCACACACAGGTACACTTAGCATAGGGATTGCATCTCACAGGACAGGCACACAGGGCTATTAGGGCCCTTTCTCTCACAGCTGCTGCAAACCTCTCCTTTCACCTGGGATAAAGTGCATAACGTACTTCGCCACATCTTTGGGCGATTTGCGCTTTGCACATTGTCCCATGGGGAAGGAGAGGTTTGTTCTATAAAGGTAAAAAAAAAATAATAATAATTACCGGTAAGTAAAAAAGTTAACGTTCAGTTGAAAAAGTTAAAGTTTATATGTTCCGTTAAAATTTTATTATAAAGTTAATAAATTTATTGCGTTGCGGCCTGGTTTTTTCTTTTTATTTTTTTTTACCTTCCAGGTGGACCAACCGATCGACTAGCTGCAGCACTGATGTGCATTCTGACAGAAGCATTGCGCTGCTGTCAGATTACACAAAAGTCGGTGTATGAGGCGCTGCAAGACAAGATTTCTCCTCTGCAGTAAAAGATACGTTTGCCGAGGCATATGAGCTGAGGAGGTGGCGGTGTTCATATACTTTGGCAAACACTTTGTATATATAAAAAAAAAATCCCGGCAATGATTTATTCATCCACATCGATTGATGTGAAAGGAGAAATCTGGTTTGCCTGGCATACGAGCTAAGTGCGTATGGATGTTGGGCGGAGCTCCTATGTCCTGGCAGACGCCTTTCCCCTCCTTTTTTTTTTTGGGCAGAGATTTTTTTCATCCACATTGATCGATGCGAATGAAGAAATCTGTGCCGTTCATTTTTTCTTTCAGCCCAGAGGCTGAACGAAAAAAAAATATCTCATTACCCGTATGCTCAATATAAGGAGAATAGCAGAAACTCCTAATGCTGGCCATACATGTAATGATTGCGGAGACCCTCAAATGCCAGGGCAGTACAAACAACCCACAAATGACCCCATTTCGGAAAGAAGACACCCCAAGGTATTCGCTGAGGGGCATATTGAGTCCATGAAAGATTGAAATTTTTGTCCCAAGTTAGCGGAAAGGGAGACTTTGTGAGAAAAAACAAAAAAAAATCAATTTCCGCTAACTTGTGGCAAAAAAAAATAATTTCTATGAACTCGCCATGCCCCTCATTGAATACCTTGGGGTGTCTTCTTTCCAAAATGGGGTCACATGTGGGGTATTTATACTGCCCTGGCATTTTAGGGGCCCTAAAGCGTGAGAAGAAGTCTGGGATCCAAATGTCTAAAAATGCCCTCCTAAAAGGAATTTGGGCCCCTTTGCGCATCTAGGCTGCAAAAAAGTGTCTCACATGTGGTATTGCCGTACTCAGGAGAAGTTGGGCAATGTGTTTTGGGGTGTCATTTTACATATACCCATGCTGGGTGAGATAAGTATCTTGGTCAAATGCCAACTTTGTATAAAAAAATGGGAAAAGTTGTATTTTGCCAAGATATTTCTCTCACCCAGCATGGGTATATGTAAAATGACACCCCAAAACACATTGCCCAACTTCTCCGGAGTACGGAGATACCACATGTGTGACACTTTTTTGCAGCCTAGGTGGGCAAAGGGGCCCACATTCCAAAGAGCACCTTTCGGATTTCACCGGCCATTTTTTACAGATTTTGATTCCAGACTTCTTCTCACGCATTCGGGCCCCTAAAATGCCAAAGCAGTATAACTCCCCCACAAGTGACCCCATTTTGGAAAGAAGACACCCCAAGGTATTCCGTGAGGGGCATGGCGAGTTCCTAGAATTTTTTATTTTTTGTCACAAGTTAGCGGAAAATTATGATTTTTTTTTTTCTTACAAAGTCTCATATTCCACTAACGTGTGACAAAAAATAAAAACTTCCATGAACTCACTATGCCCATCACGAAATACATTGGGGCGTCTTCTTTCCAAAATGGGGTCACTTGTGGGGTAGTTATACTGCCCTGGCATTTTAGGGTCCCGAATGCGTGAGAAGAAGTCTGGAATCAAAATCTATAAAAAATGGCCGGTTAAATCCGAAAGGTGCTCTTTGGAATGTGGGCCCCTTTGCCCACCTAGGCTGCAAAAAAGTGTCACACATGTGGTATCTCCGTACTCAGGAGAAGTTGTGCAATGTGTTTTGGGGTGTCATTTTACATATACCCATGCTGGGTGAGAGAAATATCTTGGCAAAAGACAACTTTTCCCATTTTTTTATACAAAGTTGGCATTTGACCAAGATATTTCTCTCACCCAGCATGGGTATATGTAAAATGACACCTCAAAACACATTGCCCAACTTCTCCTGAGTACGGAGAAACCACATGTGTGACACTTTTTTGCAGCCTAGGTGGGCAAAGGGGCCCACATTCCAAAGAGCACCTTTTGGATTTCACCGGCCATTTTTTACAGATTTTGATTTCAAACTACTTACCACACATTAGGGCACCTAGAATGCCAGGGCAGTATAACTACCCCACAAGTGACCCCATTTTGGAAAGAAGACACCCCAAGGTATTCGCTGATGGGCATAGTGAGTTCATAGAAGTTTTTATTTTTTGTCACAAGTTAGTGGAATATGAGACTTTGTAAGAAAAAAATAAATAAAAAAAAATCCTCATTTTCCGCTAACTTGTGACAAAAATAAAAGGTTCTATGTACTCACTATGCCCATCAGCGAATACCTTAGGGTGTCTACTTTCCGAAATGGGGTCATTTGTGGGGTTTTTCTACTGTCAGGGCATTGTAGAACCTCAGTAAACATGACAGGTGCTCAGAAAGTCAGAGCTGCTTCAAAAAGCGGAAATTCACATTTTTGTACCATAGTTTGTAAACGCTATAGCTTTTACCCAAACCATTTTTTTTTTACCCAAGCATTTTTTTTTATCAAAGACATGTAGAACAATAAATTTAGAGAAAAATTTATATATGGATGTTGTTTTTTTTGCAAAATTTTACTACTGAAAGTAAAAAATGTCATTTTTTTGCAAAAAAAATCGTTAAATTTCGATTAATAACAAAAAAAGTAAAAATGTCAGCAGCAATGAAATACCACCAAATAAAAGCTCTATTAGTGAGAAGAAAAGGAGGTAAAATTCATTTGGGTGGTAAGTTGCATGACCGAGCAATAAACGGTGAAAGTAGGGTAGGTCAGAAGTGTAAAAAGTGGCCTGGTCATTAAGGGTGTTTCAGTTAGGGGAGCTGAGGTGGTTAAATAAATAAAAAATTCCGTACAAAGACTTAAATACTTTTTGTTGTTTTGTTGAGGACATTATTTTCAATACTTGTATTTAAAAAAATTGGGATTATATGCTTGCGTCTTTATCCTGCAGCTCATGTTGGAGCGGGGCTATGACAGCACCCGGGTTCGCACAGGGAAGCAGGCCATTGTGAGTGAGATACGTTCTGAACACAAGAGGAAGGTAAAGGGCAAGCACCCTAGGATGGCCATATAAAAAAATGGTCGGATTTGAAGAGGAGGAATTTGGATCGGATCAGAGAGATCCGTGATAGAAAATGCCCAGGTACAATGCTTACATTAGTTTTGTATCTCTCTCCAATGTATATATACAATTATGAAAATAAGTATTTCATCCCTTTACAAATGATTACTTATTAACCGCTGTGACATGTAGCAAATCAGCTGGTTACATCATACATACATCTCTACCTTGTCATGACTATATATATACAGTTTCAAGAAAAAGTATGTGAACCCTTTGGAATGATATGGATTTCTGCACAAATTGGTAATAAAATATGATCTGATCTTCATCTAAGTCACAACAATAGACAACCACAGTCTGCTTAAACTAATAACACACAAAGAATTAAATGTTACCATGTTTTTATTGAACACACCATATAAACATTCACAGTGCAGGTGGAAAAAGTATGTGAACCGTTGGATTTAATAACTGGTTGAACCTCCTTTGGCAGCAATAACTTCAACCAAACGTTTCCTATAGTTGCAGATCAGACGTGCACAATGGTCAGGAGTAATTCTTGACCATTCCTCTTTACAGAACTGTTTCAGTTCAGCAATATTCTTGGGATGTCTGGTGTGAATCGCTTTCTTGAGGTCATGCTACAGCATCTCAATCGGGTTGAGGTCAGGACTCTGACTGGGCCACTACAGAAGGCGTATTTTCTTCTGTTTAAGCCATTCTGTTGTTGATTTACTTCTATGCTTTGGGTCGCTGTCCTATTGCAACACCCATCTTCTGTTGAGCTTCAGCTGGTGGACCGATGGCCTTAAGAACTCCTGCAAAATGTCTTGATAAACTTGGGAATTCATTTTTCCTTTGATGATAGCAAGCCGTCCAGGCCCTGATACAGCAAAGCAGCCCCAAACCATGATGCCCCCACCACCATACTTCACAGTTGGGATGAGGTTTTGATGTTGGTGTGCTGTGCCTCTTTTTCTCCACACATAGTGTTGTGTGTTTCTTCCAAACAACTCAACTTTGGTTTTATCTGTCCACAGAATATTTTGCCAGTACTGCTGTGGAACATCCAGGTGCTCTTGTGCAAACTGTAAACGTGCAGCAATGTTTTTTTTTGGACAGCAGTGGATTCCTCTGTGGTATCCTCCCATGAAATTCATTCTTGTTTAGTGTTTTATATATCGTAGATTCGCTAACAGGGATGTTAGCATATGCCAGAGACTTTTGTAAGTCTTTAGCTGACACTCTAGCACTCTTCTTCACCTCATTGAGCAGTCTGCACTGTGCTCTTGCAGTCATCTTTACAGGACGGCCACTCCTAGGGAGAGTAGCAGCAGTGCTGAACTTTCTCCATTTATAGACAATTTGTCTTACCATGGACTGATGAACAGCAAGGCTTTTGGAGATACTTTTTTTTAACCCTTTCCAGCTTTATGCAAGTCAACAATTCTTAATCGTAGGTCTTCTGAGAGCTCTTTTGTGTGAGGCATCATTCACATCAGGCAATGCTTCTTGTGAAAAGCAAACCCAGAACTGGTGTGTGTTTTTTATAGGGCAGGGCAGCTGTAACCAACACCTCCAATCTCATCTCATTGATTGGACTCCAGTTGGCTGACATCTCACTCCAATTAGCTCTTGGAGATGTCATTAGTCTAGGGGTTTACATACTTTTTCCACCTGCACTGTGAATGTTTACATGGTGTGTTCAATAAAAATATGGTAACATTTAATTCTTTGTGTGTTATTAGTTTAAGCAGACTGTGATTGTCTATTGTTGTGACTTAGATGAAGATCAGATCACATTTTATGACCAATTTGTGAAGAAATCCATATCATTCCAAAGGGTTCACATACTTTTTCTTGCGACTGTATAATCAGGCAAAGATATATATTAGATATTGTGGGAAGGCGCAAGGGTCCGTCATTGACGGAAGGTATGTGTCACCGAGGTTCCTGGCCTTGGTGAGATAAGAACCGGTAATTTTCTCTGTCAGTGGCAGCCAAAGATCAGGGTGGGTGGCTGTTCCCCATGTCCAGGCCAGGTTTTGGGCTGGGGTTTAAAAACCCAGCCAGCAGCTCAGCTGGGGTGGATTACCCTGCATTTGAAAGTGGAGCTGTGGAAACTCTGTGTTTGAGAGCCGCATGAGAGCAGTCTGCTGGGAGTCAGGCGCCCTAAAGCCCTGTGGACTGGCAGGTGATTTGTGTGATTCTGTGGACTCTTGCTGTGTGAAATTAACACCAGGACCCTGTGATGCATTTGTTTTTCTTTTCTGCATTTTTGTGTGAATAAACACTGGACATTTGTTTTTCAACCATGGTCTTGCCTCTGTATTGCATCCGCTTACCCTGCCTACCAGAGAAAATCCCTAGAATATATATATATAGTAAGGAATCTCTCTCTCTCTCAGGGGGTTGCAATGACAGACTTCTTGCCTCGGTGGAGTAAGAGACGGTTTTTATGTGTCAGCAGCAGTTGCTGTTTGACATTTTAATACTTAGTATGGCTATAGAGCTGATCCGGCATGGCTCTTACTGGGAGTAGTCAAAGTGCTGGGTGGGTGACTACTCCACATCTTCTAGGCTGGGTTTGGCCAGGCCTAAAAACCAGCCAGCACTGCCAGGTGAGGAGGATTACTTTGGTCTGACAGTGGAGCTCAGGAGGAATGTGTGCTGGGATCTGAGGCTTGTTCCGTGCTGGAGGGCTGAGACCCATCTGTAAGGGAAACAGGCCCCTAAAAGCCTGCTATGGACTACTGGAGGCAGAACTGCCAACAAGGTGATTTTTTGCTATGTGGACTTTCTATTGTGTGTGAACTAACACCAAGACTGCAGTGCCAGGTGAGGAGGATTACCTCAGTCTGACAGTGGTGCTCAGGAGGTGTGTGCTGGCATCTGAGGCTTGTGCCGTGCTGGAGGGCTGAGACCCGTCTGTAAGGGAAACAGGCCCCCTAAATGCCTGCTATGGAATACTGGAGGCAGAACTGCCAACAAGGTGATTTTTTTCTATTTGGACTTTTTGTTTTTGCTTTATGTGTGAATAAACACGGAAGTTCGATTTAAGAACTGGTAATTTGCCTCTGTACTGCATCCGCACACCCTGTCTACCAGAGCGAATCCCCACATTTGGCACTTTAGCACCCACACAAACATAAACATCAAATAAACACCTGCCCGTCTAGGTACTTCCTAATACACAGTAGTTTTCTCTGACTCACCTTTAAGCATAGCTTGTACACAGGGTCTCAGGCTTCAAGCCTTAACAGGTCTGCTCTTCAGACACAATTCTAGACAGGTAAGAGATCAGGCTTCACATAGCATTGTGGACCCTCATTCCTCCTGGCTGAGACCACCCAGAACCTTTGGGGGGAAATGGTCCAGAAGTCCTCCCAACTCTGACTGTGCGACCCCCTTTCCATAGGCGTCGCTGGGCCCCCCAAACTTCAGCCTTCTGTTTCCAAGTTTTCTCTCCTCAGACTGAAACACATAACGTTGGTTTTATCCCTCCTTGATTACAGTAGGCTTCACCTGTGATGACCTCAGGTAAAAGACAATACCTGGACCTGAAGGGTGTGAACTGGCAGATCCCACTACCAAACCTATGCACCAGTCCAAATGAAATCCAGCCCAGAACTAAATGTAAACAAAACTGTCTCAGCAAACTACACAGCTTTCTGGATTTTATTTATCTCACCCAGCTGAGGTATCTGGGTGGGATATACACACACACCTTCCAGCACTATATATATATATATATATATATATATATATATATATACAGTACAGACCAAAAGTTTGGACACACCTTCTCATTCAAAGAGTTTTCTTTATTTTCATGACTGAAGGCATCAAAACTATGAATTAACACATGTGGAATTATATACATAACAAACAAGTGTGAAACAACTGAAAATATGTCATATTCTAGGTTCTTCAAAGTAGCCACCTTTTGCTTTGATTACTGCTTTGCACAATCTTGGCATTCTCTTGATGAGCTTCAAGAGGTAGTCCCCTGAAAAGGTCTTCCAACAGTCTTGAAGGAGTTCCCAGAGATGCTTAGCACTTGTTGGCCCTTTTGCCCTTACTCTGCGGTCCAGCTCACCCCAAACCATCTCGATTGGGTTCAGGTCCGGTGACTGTGGAGGCCAGGTCATCTGGCGCAGCACCCCATCACTCTTCTTCATGGTCAAATAGCCCTTACTTTCAAAGTTTTCCTAATTTTTCGGCTGACTGACTGACCTTCATTTCTTAAAGTAATGATGGCCACTCGTTTTTCTTTACTTAGCTGCTTTTTTCTTGCCATAATACAAATTCTAACAGTCTATTCAGTAAGACTATCAGCTGTGTATCCACCTGACTTCTCCTCAACGCAACTGATGGTCCAAACCCCATTTATAAGGCAAGAAATCCCACTTATTAAACCTGACAGGGCACACCTGTGAAGTGAAAACCATTTCAGGGGACTACCTCTTGAAGCTCATCAAGAGAATGCCAAGAGTGTGCAAAGCAGTAATCAAAGCAAAAGGTGGCTACTTTGAAGAACCTACAATATGACAAATTTTCAGTTGTTTCACACACTTGTTTGTTATGTTTATAATTCCACATGTGTTAATTCATAGTTTTGATGCCTTCATAGTCATGAAAATAAAGAAAACTCTTTGAATGAGAAGGTGTGTCCAAACTTTTGGTCTGTACTGTATATATATTTTAAGGGATCGTCTACTCTTAGGGGGATCACAGTCACAGACTTCCTCTCAGACCACATATTTTTATATCAAAACTGTGCTTTATTGCGACATAAGCATCAATTACAACAGTACAAAATAAAAGCCTGCCCGTCTGGGCTCTACCTAAACACATAAACATCCCTACCTCTCTTGTAGAGCACCGTTCACATATGGTAGTCACATGCGGCTTTCTCAGCCTAAAAGTCCAATACCTTTATGGGGGAGTGTGGCCTAGTAGTCCTCCCGACTCTGGCCGTGCGATCTTCGCACCAGCAGGCGTCACTGGGTCCCCCCAAACTTCAGGCTATCGCCTAGCCTCGTGGCCCTTCAGCCAACCCGGCTGAGACCACTCACACAGAGCCTCACAAGGACTTTGCTTCACAAAAACACTCCCCTAGAGTGACATATTGGGAGGTGCTTTATGCCAGCCTGATTACAGCAGGCCTCTTTTGCGATCACCTCAGGTAGAAGGGAATACCCGTCCTGGAAGGGTGTGGATTGGCAGGTCCCACTAATCCAACAGAATTAATAAACAAAACTGTCTCAGCAAACTATGCATTGCTGAGACCACTGCCGCTCTCTAGATTTTAGCTGTCTCACCCAGCTGAGGTACCTGAGTGGGACATATACCCCTTCCAGCACTGTTCCCATTACCACAGTATATTGTATATAAACATATGTTCTTACAATCATACCAGAAAGCAACTTAAAGTGTAACTGACATTTCTCTACCAAAAATTCCTATCATATGTGATGCTGAAGGGAAGACATTCAAGAAGCTGCATTTTTCAGCTAATTTTACCTTTCTGATGTCTGTATTCAGCCCTTAGCAACCATATTTATCTGTGCTTCTATTTCAGCAACTTCCTAAGATGGCCTCTGCTGCTCTTCCTATGATGATCTTTGCCCTTCCTTGAGGCCATCCTGTATTTTCCTCATTTCCCATAAGCCCTTGCTCTCCTTACATAAACTAGCAGGACCAATCAGAAAGCAGATAACTTCCCACGGTACCCAGAGCAGTGTATCCTCACATACAGCTAACCAGATATAAGCCCTGCAATTACATTAAATCAGTAAGCATTCCTTTTAACCTCTTAATAGCCAGCTGTCCCTAATTCTCTTCCAGACTGACAGGGAGGGGAGGGGCTACTTTAGCTGCTTATACCTCTGGTTTGGTACCAGCTAAAAATATGGGCTTTATATTGTCTGAAAGCTGACATTCACAATACCAGAATGACATAAATCTGTTCAGTACAGGGGAAGATATCAATGATAGAAATCGGGATGCTGTGATTGAAGCTGAAAGTGAAAGTAAAAGCAGATTTTACCTGCAATTATTTCCGACTCTATTTCTAACAGTGATTTCTTCTCTGTTGCTTGGTCTTGTATGAAAACCTGGACTGTCAGCTTTCAAACAGGACCAGTTGCATATTGCTACCATTGAGAAGATATCACCATTTAAAGCAGTCCACCCCCCTCCACTTTCTGCCTCAGCCCAGCTCCAGGCTGTCAGGGCTGAGCTCCTCCTCCCAGAGCTCTCCCGTCTCTTGTTATAATACTGAGAAGACGGACTGCACATGGCAACACTGTGAGATGACAGCTGCTGAAAAGGAAAGTAGCATGCATTTGTGGGAGTTATTAGCAGGTAAAACTGAAAATGATAAAATTTTAAAGCACAAAAGCACTTATACAGCAGGGTTTACTATACCATTAGAGAATAAAAAATTAAGGCAGTTACACTTTAAGACTTTTCTTTTATAATATTATTATTTTAAAATACCTTTTTATAAAGTGGTGTTTAAACTGACATAAAATGCAAGATATTCTGCTTGTGTTATAAACATGCACTTGCAGGTATAAAGGTCAAAGACGAAATCACTCATAATTGTTTTCAATTATATGTCAGTTTTTATCTTTGCTGTAACATTTGGACTACAAAGAAAAATGAAATAGAATATCCATTGTAGCTATCACATGTGTCTTCTCATTAAAATACAGGTGATTAATTTTACAAAAAAAGCTTTGTTCTCTTTTATTCATAGTTTTTCTTTTTCTTTTTTTTCCCAACAATGATTGGAAATAGCACAAAAGCTCACTGAATCTTCTCCGTTACAAGTAGCATTAATCTGTCTTAATCAAAGAAAAAAAGTTAACTTCCTCTTTTGAAAATTGTTTAATTTCTGGAACTTTGTAATCGAAGCATTTCTAAATTTGATGTTAATAATTAGCATGATGGCTCTTTTGAAAGCGAGCAACATCAGACTAGCCTGAGCATGACTAACACTGACAAGTTCTTCTTAATACATTTTGTTAGATATAATGATACAGTAATTTTAATTGTGATACAGAACCCTTAAGGTAGAAAGTGTGAAATGCAGTATAGCTCTAGAATGCCTTTGAAATATAGTACGGAATTGTCAAATAGAAATAGCTAAGAATGTATGGACTACAATATTATTGAAAGTACTGTATGTATGTACAGTACTGAATGTATTGTATGTCAAAAATTTATTTGATTTTGTTAGTTTGTTACATTGTTACTATTTAGTTTCGGTAAGTCAGTTATCAATAAGTTAATGGTGATCTCTAATTCCAATGACTACCACTAACCATTTCTTTGGATAAAGGACTTTCCGATTTGACAGGATGGTATTTGATGCTGTCCTTGACTCTAAATGTATGGCTCTGTATTATCAAAGTCCTTATGCTTAAAATGAACCAGATCGATATACTTTTGTGTAAAATATTAAAGGGTAACAAACCTTTGTTGAAAAAAAGCTCTGCTCAACTTTTCAAGCGCGTGGTGTATTTATCCCGTATGCTTTCAATGGATCTGTTCTCAGCATGCTTAAGATGAAAGCTCTTTCACCATCACTTTTGTTAATGACTAGTGATGAGCGGCAGGGGCAATATTCGAATTTGCAATATTTCGTGAATATTTGGCAAAATATTTGTCATATATTTGGAAATTCGAGATTATTTTATTGATTGCGAAAAATCGGCAATGTAATATTTGCGTAATGCGCGCAAAATACAGGCGTAGGTCACTATAGCTAAATTTTTCAAGCTGCTAGAAGTTTCCTGAGACTGGAGAAAATGGTTGGCACAGCAGAACATTACAATAGCTTTATATGCAAATAGAGTGCTTCAATATATTTGCGATTGCGAAATCGGCACTAATGATGCAAATATTTTGCCACAATACGTGCAGCTTCACATTTTAACAGGTCTGACTACTTATTAGTGATTGGTGCACTAAGTATTGTTGTGAACTTGTGACATCACAGCACTATGTATGTATGTAGCATACATACATACAAACATACAGCCAGGTACGTGCACACATAGGGCTCAAAGAGGGCTTCAGCCTTGAGCCCCTGCCCCCTTCTGCCCCTTTTTTTAATTTATTTTTTTATGTTGTCCCAAGCCCAGGGCGGTTTTTAACGCAGGGCAAAAGGGGAAGCTGCCCCGGGCCTAGTTGTTCCTGGGGCCAGGGCAAATTACAGGAGCATGAGGTCCGACTCACAAACAACTCACCAGTTACCTCCAGCATGTAACCATGCTAGCAATGGGAGGAGGGCTACATTTAGGTACACCTGTGAGGCCTGGGCCATACCAGCCAGTCTTGAGTGGGACTCGCAGACTCCTCCCTCCTCCCATTGCTAGCATGGTTCCATGCTGGAGGTAACTGGTGAGTTGTTTGTGAGTCGGACCTCATGCTTCTGTAATTTGCCCACTGGCTCCTGGTATTGCCCACATGGCCCATGTAGGTGAGTGTTAGGTCCCGAGCTACTTGAGAAACCTTGGCGCGGTGCTCGGGCTCAGACATGTCCTACACCGTAGGACATGTTGGCTAATCTCTCAATTTTAAAATCAGTTTGAGGGTTTAGTAAGACTGCAGAGTGCACCTGTCTTTGCTATTGTTATATTATTATATTGATTATCACATCCACATAATTGCTATCTTGTGTAGGATGTCTATTGTGGTACTTGTGGTTCGCTGTGGGCATCCTCTACTTTTTGCACCTGTCTTTGCTATTATTATATTGTAATATTTGTGGATTCTGTCGTGTTTACAATAACAGTATCAAAAAATTAATGGAGAACAAGGTAGGATTTTTAGAAAAGTAATCTTCGTGGTACAATTTTTTTTTCAAATTATGACAAGTGCCTTCTTTTTTTTTTTTACTTAAGCCCCTGCCCTTCAAAATGTCTGTGCACGTCCCTGCATACAATACTATGTATGTAGCATGTATGTATGGACAGCAGAACCTACAGCTACACTATATCACTATCTAACCTACACTGACTATCTCCCACTAATCATCTATATTATATATCCCGTATGCTAACTAACTAACTAACTAACTAACTATCTAATGTAATGACACAGGAAAGCAGAGAGCACAGCAATAACACTGCTGTCTCTCTCAGATCTGCAAAATACTGCATACCAGGGCTAGTAAGGGGAAGGCAACTTTCCTATTGGTTGCTAGGGATGTTGCTAAGCTCAAACAAAGACATTGCAGCCTTCTCATTGGCCCACAAACAAGAAGGGATGTTACTGATAAACAAAAAAATCTAGAATATTCGAAATTACGAATATACATCACTATATTCTAAATATTCGCGAATTCTCGAAGTGCCGATATTCGCGATTAATATTCGCTATTCGAATGTTCGCGCCCAACACTATCAATGACATGATCCTGCATTATGTGTCCATCTTTGTACTAGGAATGTTACCTTTCATTATAATTATTAGAGATGAGCAAATTTATCAAACATTCGATTCAGACGGTTCGACAAATTTCCCAAAAAGATTTGATTTGATCAGAATTTATTTGTGATAAATTGCGTTAAAAACAGCTATTTCCTTGCTGCTGAGAGCCTGTATAGTGGTGTAGAACACTGTGCATTGCAGAAACACGTATAGGGAGTCCGCTGTGGTAGTGAAACAATACTGTGAATAAGTATGACACGCATATAATAGGCTTTACTGTTAGAATCACTTCACACTTCACTTATTTGGTCAGTTACAGGGCCGAAACTGACCAAATAACTCAAGTGTGAACTTAGCCTTACAATGTTAGTGTCAAGAAGAAGCGCACTCTTTTACACCATCATCAGCTGATTCCACATAGATTTCTACAGAACCTGTTCTGTTAAACGCTTAAACAAGTAGCGCCCCATTACTGAGCAGTGAGGCGACAACAGCATGAGGAGTCAACACAGTAGCCCAGTCACAGAGTGGTGAGGGTGGGAATCGCATTAAGAATCGCATGAGTCGTCAACACAGTGGCACAGTCACAAAGTGGTGAGGCTGGGAATCGCGTGAGTCATCAACACAGTGGCCCAGTCACAGAGTGGTGAGAGTGGGAATCGCATGAGTCGTAAACAAAGTGGCCCAGTCAGTAGGCCATGCTGATCGTCCTCCGGCGGCTTGATGAAAAATTCCCACACCGCCGAGTATGGTGTTTCTCCCCCACCACTCCATGCTGACTGCCTAATACCGCTGCCTCCATGAACCCATGCACCACTACTTCTTTCCAGACAGGTAGGCTACTGCATAGCAGGCTGTCTACTCTGGGCACATTTGGCCATGCTACCACCCTGCTGGCTCAGCCACTGCCTCACACTCAAGCTGCCACCCTCTCCTTTTGATGATGATAATGAAGCCATTTCTTCACCCGGCTCCCACGTGCAATCGGCAACATCATTGTCCCCCACTATCTGCATGTCACCCTCACCAGTCTCAGTGCCATGTGCCTGACTGCGCACAACACCAGCTCCCACGCAACTATCATTGTCGCTACTTGCCCGCCTACCGGAGGAAGCAGCGGATCTCTCCTCCTCACCTGTCTGTCAGACATCCTGTACTGTAACATTAACTGCAAGAAAAAAAGAGCGATAGTATCAGGCCACAATTTCGCACCAACTCCGCAACTACTGATTGACGCATCGAATTAAGTGTAAAACAATTTGAACACCCTAGAATGTGTAGTATCGGGCCACAGTTTCACACCAACTCCTGAACTACTGATTGATACATCGAATTAAGTGTAAAAGAATTTCAACACCCAAAAATGCGTATTATCAAACCAGGTTTGGGTTAAAAACACAGGACAGGAGCAGATCTTTTCATTACACCTTATCACACAGTAAGCTTCCCTACTGGTTTTGGTTCACAAAAAATGATAATGATAACTGATCAAATAACTTGTGAACTCACACCTACACTTATTTCATACCTACTCTGCAACTACTGATTGAGGCATCAAATTAAGTGTAAAAGAAGTTGAACACTCTAAAAGTGTGTAGAGAAGTGTTCTGCTTTGGCGAATGCCGGCGTCGGCGGCTAACCTTTTTTGGGTTATCTGTTCTCAGCTTTTATGGTGTGATCACCTCTAGTATCTTTTTTTTTTTTCTTAAGCCCGAGAAGCGTGCTTTCTTCACCCATGCAGCATGTCAGACCGCAAGCACTTCAGAACACAATTTCACCCCAGAATCAAGGAGGAATGGATGTACTTATATATCAACTAAATACACCCCAAAACTGGTTGTATCAGGCCGCAAATTCACCCCAAAAGCAAGGGTGAATGGACATACTTTTATATATTTAAAATAAATACACCCCAAAACTATTTGTATCAGACTGCAAATTCACCCCAAAAGCAAAAATGAACGGAAGTACTTTTATATTTGAAATAAATACACCCCCCAAACTGTTTGTATCAGGCCACAAATTCACCACAAAATCAAGGATGAATGGACATACAGGGCCGTCTTTGCCGCAGGGCAAAAGGGGCAGCTGCCCTGGGCCCAGTTGCTCCTGGGGGCCCAAGGGAGCTCCGTTTCCTGACTCCCATTCACTAGTCTATGCTATGCGAGCGAGCGGTGTGTGGCTCGCTCATTAGTAAAGGACTTGTCTGTCCAGTGGCGTTGCGAGGGGGGTCTGGTGGGTGCGGGCCGCACCAGGTGACACCAGTCTGATGGGGTGTCACCCGCGGCCTGCCGGCGCTAGAGTTCTCACTCACAAGTCTTCAGAACAAGCAAGCACGTCGGCGCCGTCACGTGGTAAAGGGGGTGTGACTCACCGCAGCCTGGTGAGTGGCGCCGCGGCGGAGCAGCCAGCAGGGACTAAGTCTAGCCATAGTTTAAGCATTTATGTGCAAAAGAGAAAATAAGAAGTCATCTCCAATCAGATATCTGCACATAGACCAAGAGTCTTGGTCAATGTGTAGATATCTGATTGGAGCTGACTTAGTGACTTCTTTTTTTCTCTTTTGCACATAAACGGTTAAACTATATTCCTTAGTAAAAATGACCAGTCCACACCACACCATGAGGGCCCCCCTGAGCAAAGGTTGAATTTAAAATAAACTTTACTTTTTTAAAAGCATTAACTTTGATTTCTTACTTGGGGGGCCCAAGTAAATTCTTGCCCAGGGTCCAATCAATATTAAAGACGGCCCTGTGGACATACTTTTATATATTTAAAATAAACACACCCCAAAACTGTATCAGGTCACCAAATAACCCCAGAAGCAAGGATGAATAGAATTACTTTTATATATTAAATAAACGCACCCCTAAACTGTTTGTATCTGGCCGCAAATTGACCCCAAAAGCAAGGATGAATGGATGTACTTTTATATATGAACTACGCTCCTCTATTGAAGCCTGTTCTCTTTTTATAGTGTGGGTAATGCCTCCCTATCCTTTCCCTACACTATGAATAATCTTCCTCTAAACAGCAAAATTTTTTATTTTTTTTTATAAAGGCTTTCCTAAATACTGTTCCTAGTACCTGTAACGGCTCTCTCCCTGCACTAAGTTAGCTGCAAAATGGCGGAGATCGGGCATGAAGAGGCTTTTAGAGGGCTGTGACATCACAGGGTCTGGCTATCTGATGATTGGCTGTCTGCATGGCATTGTGGCTGTTCCCTGAATTCCGTGCCTCTTACTTTCACTTTGTAACATGTGCAGCAGCCATTTAGAAAAAAAAAATGCTGAAATTCGGATTGAATTCCACTTCAACTTCGATTCGCTGAACTCTAGTAATTCTGATCTCTGATGATAATGAGATGACTATAGGAAAGTGATGTCTATGAAACGGGAAGTGTCAACCTATTATGAGACTCAGCAGCCAGGGTGAAAAATTTAAATTTTAGGATTTAGCATTTAAACAAATATGTTTATTTGAAGAAAAAATAAAAAGATTTAAACAATAGGTTATTTTCGGACTATATATTTCCTTTGACCACTTCCTGACCACCATTGATTATAAACGTCCTGGGTGGTCGGGTTCATCTCTGAATAGACATTCAGGAATGTCCTTTCAGAGATTGTAGCTGCATGCTAATCATGCAGCTAATGAGTGGTGGGCCCGCTGTCAGTGACAGCAGCGCTCCCCATAGAGAAGGCAGGGACCATTCCTCAGTGTCCCTACCTTCTAGATAACTGAATACACAGCACTGAACAAGCACTGTGTATACAGCAAGGAAGTGATAAACCGCTTCCTGCTCTGGCCCGGCAGTCATGAGACTACTGTGGCTGGGGGAGTGCAGGAGCTGCTGGGTCTTCCACAGGCCACAATCAGCCATGCACTAAGGCTGTACACGATATATAATGCTGTAAGCCCTTTGGTGGCTGTATTTCCCCTGTAACTGGGGCTGCTATAAAGTTAAAGGTCCCCCAAAAGTCTTGTGTGACCTTATAGGAGACACAAAGTGTAAAATAAAAAAATAAAAACAAAAAGGTGTTTTAAACCCTTAAGGACTCAGCCCTATTTCACCTTAAGGACTTGGCCATTTTTTGCAAATCTGACCAGTGTCACTTTAAGTGCTGATAACTTTAAAACGCTTTGACTTATCCAGGCCATTCTGAGATAGTTTTTTCATCACATATTGTACTTCTTGACACAGGTAAAATGAAGTAAAAAAAAATAATTTTTATTTATAAAAAAAATACCAAATTTACCAAAAATTTGCAAAAAATTGCAAATTTTCAAGTTTCAATTCTCTACTTCTATAATACATAGTAATACCTCCAAAAATTGTTATTACTTTACATTCCCCATATATCTACTTCATGTTTGGATCATTTTGGGAATGATATTTTATTTTTTGGGGATGTTACAAGGCTTAGAAGTTTAGAAGCAAATCTTAAAATTTTTCAGAAATTTTAAAAAACCCATTTTTTAGGGACCAGTTCAGGTCTGAAGTCACTTTGCGAGGCTTACATAATAATAGAAATCACCCAAAAATGACCCTATTCTATAAACTACAGGTTTTGCTGGACTGTTTTTTTTTACACCATATCCCATTTGAAGCTCCCCTGATGCACCCCTAGAGTAGAAACTCCATAAAAGTGACCCCATCTAAGAAACTACACCCCTCAAGGTATTCAAAACTGATTTTACAAACATCGTTAACCCTTAGGTGTTCCACAAGAATTAATGGAAAATAGAGATACAATTTCTAAATTTCACTTTTTTGGCAGATTTTCCATTTTAATAATTTTTTTTCAGTTACAAAGCAAGGGTTAACAGCCAAACCAAACTCAATATTTATGGCCATGATTCTGTATTTTACAGAAACACCCCATATGTGGTCGTAAACCGCTGTACGGGCACACGGCAGGGCGCAGAAGGAAAGGAATGCCATACGGTTTTTGGAAGGCAGGTTTTGCTGGACAGTTTTTTTTGACACCATGTCCCATTTGAAACCCCCCTGATGCACTCCTAGAGTAGTAACCCCATAAAAGTGACACCATCTAAGAACCTACACCCCTCAAGGTATTCAAAACTGATTTTACAAACATCGTTAACCCTTTAAGTGTTCCACAAGAATTAATGGAAAATAGAGATACAATTTCTATATTTCACTTTTTTGGCAGATTTTCCATTTTAATAATTTTTTTCCAGTTACAAAGCAAGGGTTAACAGCCAAACCAAACTCAATATTTATGGCCCTGATTCTGTAGTTTACAGAAACACCCCATATGTGGTCGTAAACCGCTGTACGGGCACACGGCAGGGCGCAGAAGGAAAGGAATGCCATACAGTTTTTGGAAGGCAAGTTTTGCTGGACTGCTTTTTGACAACATGTCCCATTTAAAGAGCCCTCATGCACCCCTAGAGTAGAAACTCCATAAAAGTGACCCAATCTAAGAAACTACACCCCTCAAGGTATTAAAAACTGATTTTACAAACGTCGTTAACCCTTTAGGTGTTCCACAAGAGTTATTGGCAAATGGAGATGAAATTTCAGAATTTAAATTTTTTGGCAAATTTTCCATTTTAATCCATTTTTCTCAGTAACAAAGCAAGGGTTAACAGCCAAAAAAAAATCAATATTTATGGCCCTGATTCTGTAGTTTACATAAACACCCCATATGTGGTCGTAAAAACTGCTGTACGGGCACACGGCAGGGCGCCGAAGGAAAGGAATGCCATATGTTTTTTGGAAGGCAGATTTTGCTGGACTGGTTTTTTTGACACCATGTCCCATTTGAAGCCCCCCTGATGCCCCCCTAGAGTAGAAACTCCAAAAAAGTGACCCCATTTTAGAAACTACGGGATAGGGTGGCAGTATTTTTGGTACTAGTTTAGGGTACATATGATTTTTGGTTGCTCTATATTACACTTTTTGAGAGGCAAGGTAACAAGAAATAGCTGTTTTGGCACAGTTTTTATTTTTTGTTATTTACAACATTCATCTGACAGGTTAGATAATGTGATATTTTTATAGACCAGGTTGTCACGGATGCTGAGATACCTAATATGTATACTTTTTTTTAATTTATGTAAGTTTTGCACAATGGTTTCATTTTTGAAGCAAAAAAAAATCATGTTTCAGTGTTTCCATTGTCTAAAAGCCATCATTTTTTCAGTTTTTGGGCGATTACCTTGGGTAGGGTATGATTTTTGAGGGATGAGATGACGGTTTTATTGGCACTATTTTGGGGTGCGTGTGACTTTTTGATCGCTTGCTATTACACTTTTTGTGATGTAAGGTGACAAAAAATGGCTTTTTTTACACCATTTTTATTTTTATTTTTTTACGGTATTCACCTGAGGGGTTAGGTCATGTGATATTTTTATAGAGCCGGTTGATATGGACGTGGCGATACCTAATATGTATACTTTTTATTTATTTATGTAAGTTTTACACAATAATATCATTTTTGAAACAAAAAAAAACATGTTTTAGTGTCTCCATCTTCTGAGAGCGATAGTTTTTTCAGTTTTTGGGCGATTATCTTAGGTAGGGTCTCATTTTTTGCGGGATGAGATGAAGGTTTGATTGGCACTATTTTGGGATGCATATGACTTTTTGATCGCTTGCTATTACACTTTTTGTGATGTAAGGTGACAAAAAATGGTTTATTTAGCACAGTTTTTATTTTTTATTTTTTACGGTGTTCACCTGAGGGGTTAGGTCATGTGATATTTTTATAGAGCCGGTCGATACAGACACAGTGATACTTAATATGTATACTTTTTTATCTATGTAAGTTTTACACAATAACAGCTTTTTTAAAACAAAAAAAATTATGTTTTAGTGTCTCCAAATTCTGAGCCATAGTTTTCTAGCCATAGTATTTTTTGGGCGATTGTCTCAGGTAGGGGCTCATTTTTTGCGGGATGAGGTGACCGTTAGATTGGTACTATTTTTGTGGCCAAACTCCTTTTTGATCGCTTGCTGTTGTACTTTTTGTGATGTAAGGTAATCAAAAAATGGTTTATTTAGCACAGTTTTTATTTTTTACGGTGTTCATCTGAGGGGTTAGATCATGTGATATGTTTATAGAGCCGGTCGATACGGACGCGGCGATACCTAATATGTAAAAAAAAAAAAAATCCTATTTTTTACCTTTTTTTTTTTTTTTTGGGGAAAATGACGTTTTTGTTTATATTTACTTGAAACTTTAATTTTTTGGGGGGAAACTTTATTTTTTCCACTTTTTTTTTACTTTATTTTTGTCCCACTTTGGGACTTAAACTTTTGGGGGTCTAATCCCTTTTACAATGCATTCCAATACTTCTGTATTGGAATGCATTGGCTGTATGAGTAATACAGTGTGTATTACTCATACAGCTTCCGGCCTGTGAGATCCAGGTGGCTGGATCTCACAGGCTCGTCACCGGAAGGCAGCGCAGATGCCTAAGGAAGGCATCGCGCTGCCTTCCATGCCATCGGGTCCCCCCTACAGCCGCATGGGGACCCGATGGCACCGCTGCCCGCCGGATAAGGTAAAATCGCAAACCGCAAGTCTGAATTGACCTGCGGTTTGCGGCGATCGATGATGCGGGGGGGTCACATGACCCCCTTCCCCCGGCGTTGTGACAGGATGCCCGCTGAATGATTTCAGCGCACATCCTGTTCCGATTAACCCCCGCCGTAAAGTTAGTACGTACCGGTACGCCCTGGGTCCTTAAAGACTTGGCAAACATGGCGTACCGGTTCGTCCTACGTCCTTAAGGGGTTAAAGAAATAAAAAATAAAACTTTCATAGGTAAAAAAATAAGAAATTCCCCCAATTGTCATTAAAAAATTATAAAAAAAATACAAAACAATTGACATATTTAGTATCGCTGCATCCGTAACAACCGGCTCTATAACAATTTCACATGATCTACCCCCTCAGGTGAAAACTGCTTTTTTCAGTCACTTCAGCTCCCCAAAAAAACATAATATCAATCGATAAAAAAGTTGTATGTACCCCAAAATTGTAGCTCTCTCACATGACCATAGCCATAAATAGTTTTTAAATATGGCTCTAAGAAAATGGCAACAGAAAAACGTTTTTTTTTCTAAAAATCTTGTTGTGTAAGACTTATATAGATATATTTGATATTACCGCATCTGTAATGACCAGATCTATGAAAATATCACATAATCTACCCATCAAGTGAACAACGTAAAAAAAAAACACCAAACAGTTTTATTTTGTGTCATCATTTCCCACAAAATGAGATAAAAAGAGATCAGAAAGCCAAATGTACCCAAAAATGGTGCCAATAAAAACAACAGTTTGTGCCACAACAATAAAGCCCTCGCACACCTCATTCAGCAAAAAACTGGATACGTATAGATAAACTAAACCACTGGCGCTAGATACTCGTATGAATGCTGCAGTGTCGCAGCAGTCCCGTATGTCCTGCTGCTAGGAAAGTGCAAATCACAATAAAAACAAAACTAGACACTGTCTAGTGGAGATACCTATCTGCATTACCGGATCAGAGAAAAGTAGCGGGAGGGGGAGTTTGGATTGATTGGCTGTGCGCGGTGTCTAGTTTTGTTTTTATTGAAAAAATAATAAAAACGTTATCGCTCTTAAAAGTTATTGCTCTTTCCCTTCTGAGGCCTGGCATATCCGCAAACAGCAGTTTATGATCACAATTGTGGTGTCACTGTATTCAGGAAAAAATGTGTAGCAAATTGTATGGCGATATTCTCATGTTATTCTTGTGACAAAGAAAGTTTGGGCCTAAAGCACAATTTTTTTTGTAAAAAAAATTTAATTTTTCATTTTCCCCATCAAGTGTAATAAATTCTATCAAACGCCTCTCTGGTCAAAGTGTTCACTATGCCACTTAAAAATTCCTTGGGTGGTGTAGTTTACAAAATGTGATCACTTTGGGGGGGGGGGGGTTCACTCTAGGGGTACCTCAGGCAGGATTTTCAAAGTGACAGGTTATCCCAGACTAATTTTAGCTGGTACTCATTTATTTGATGCACATCAATTGCTTTGAGAATATTGCAGTTATGTGGCACAAACAGTTATCTAAAAATAAAACATCTATTGCATTATAAAATATTTGTTTACTGCTCTCCTTTAGGGATGAGCAAATTGACTTTGGATGAAAAATCGGAAGTCGATTTGCATAAAACTTTGTTTCTATACTGTACAGAGCGGGGCTCTGTACAGTATTGAAACAAAGTTTTATGTGAATCGACTTCCGATGTTTCATCCGAAGTTGATTCGATCATCGCTACTCTCCTTCATTAAAATATTTTCTGTGAGAGATGTTACCAAAAATACCAATTTGTTGATTGAACGTTCCTTTTATACAGTATAAGGGCCAATTATTTGACTCTTCTAGACACTATTCAGAAGCAGTGATCTGTTTTCATTGTTGATACCATGTTTAATGGGCCTGCTCTTGTTTTTGGAACATTTATTGTGTATCTCTGTTTTGCAGCCCTAAGTATGAGCATGAGTAAATGGAAGTAGTCTCACAGCATGCAGTCCACTCACATTATTGTGTTTCATAAGCCCAACCTGAGGTCATAGCTCCATCTACACGCTACATGAAATTGCACAGCATGCTTCCTCAGTATTGTGCAGTGCAGCTGTTAAAAGGTTCAGTACCGAGGCTGCATACAAAAGACAGATCACAGATTAAGTAACTCACAGCTCTTTAACCCTACCACACTGTTGGCCATGTGTACATTCAATAAAACATTTAAAATGCTCTGACATTGTCATCTGATATCAACTGACAACAGTAAACAGAGAAACATGAAGACGTGGCTTGAAAAGACATTGCCTTTCCAAATTACCTTTTGATATTAGAGAGAGAAATATAAGAACATTGCTAAAAGATGAAAACTGGAAACACTTTCTCTATTTCTTTCTTTTTCTCCACTTATACAGTATATACAATATATATATACAAATCTATTACTTTAATCTGGCCAAAAAAACATAAAAAACATTAGCTGGAGTTTGATGTCTCAAAAGATGTGAATTGGAGTTGCATACATGGTGAGCGTAGTGATATCACCGCAGGTCCTTCTATCTTCATTCACCAGGACCTGCAGGACCTTGCAGGTCCTGAAGAAAAGAAGATACCGGCTGCGCAATCAAGTGGATTAGGTTATTTATTTTTTTTATATTTTTTTTAAACCTCTCAGTAGACATTTTATTTAGCATTCTGTTTTGAGAATGCTATTTTCCGTTATAGCCATGTTATAACAGAAAATAATAAAATCACCCGAACACCGAACCCGAACTGCAGTAAAAAAGTCTGGGTTCGGGTCCGGGTACCTGAACTCGCAAAGTTCGGTACGAACCCGAACTTTGCAGTTCGGGTTCGCTCAACTCTAATTCTGTGTCATCTAATAACCTTAATCTCTAAACTACTAAGAGGTCATAAACACTTAGGTCATAAAAACATTAAGCATTAATGAGTGGGTATAAGAAGTCCGTCTACTCCCAAGATGACAGAAAAGACAGAAAATCCACAGGCAGCTAGTAGAGCATGTCAACTCTCTACAGAAAAAAAGGATTATATATTTTTAATAAAGACCAAATGAAAATAAATAAATAAATTATATTTAGTTCAAAATGAACAATGCAATAATAAAAAAAAAAATTGCCCCCAGAAGTGTACAGGGAAGTATGGAAAGTGCTGCAGTTCCTCGTTCCAAAAATAGTCATGGATTGCTGGCAAATGCACTGATGAAACAGAATTTGCGGAAGAGTATTTAAACAAGGAAGGGGGGGCAAAAGAGTGAAAATAAAAGAGTCCAATTGCCCCCCGAAACAATGCCAGAACAGGTCAGAAGCACAGAGGTTAAGAAATGATAAGCTCAGAGTCCTGTCTACAAATGCTCGCAGTTTAGGTAAAAAAATCAATGAACTTGGGTCAATAATGGCATCTGAGAATGTAGATTTAGTGGCTGTTACGGAGACATGGTTTAATGAAAGAAATGACTGGGACATAACCATACCAGGGTACTCTTTATACAGAAGAGACAGAGAAGGCAAGAAAGGAGGAGGAGTGGCCCTGTATGTGAAAGATAGCATTAAATCTAACCTAATACAAGTTGGTGAGGCCAACATAGAGTCAGTTTGGGTTACGTTGCAGTTTGCTAAACATGCAGTAACTCGTGTAGGTGTGATATATAGACCACCTGGTCAAGTTAAAGAACTAGATGATCTACTAGTTGAAGAAATAGCTAAAATGACAATGAAAGGAGAAGTTATCATTATGGGAGATTTCAATCTTCCAGATATAAACTGGAAAACCAAAATAGCAAGTTCTACCAGGAGTACAGATATTCTAAATTCCCTACTGGGGTTATCTCTACAACAAGTGGTTAAGGAGCAAACCCGGAGGGAGGCCATTTTGGATTTGGTATTCACAAATGGGGATTCGGTATATGATGTCATTGTAGGCGAAACCTTGGGATCTAGTGATCACCAGTCAGTGTGGTTTAATATAAGAACTGTGAAAGAGTCCCACCACACAAAAACAAAAGTTTTAGATTTTAGAAAAACAGACTTTTCAAAAATGAAATTAGTCATAAATGAGTCCTTATCAGACTGGAACGGATTACATGGAGTCCAGGAGAAATGGGACTACTTAAAAGGTGCATTATTGAAGGCAACAGAAAATTGCATTAGACTTGTCAGTAAAAGCAAAAAAAGGAAGAGACCACTGTGGTACTCAGCAGAAGTGGCCCAAATCATTAAAAATAAAAAGCTAGCATTTTGTAATTATAAAAAAACCCAGAGCAATGAAGATAAGGAAATCTACAAGATTAGGCAGAGAGAGGCCAAGCAAGTTATAAGAACTTCTAAAGCGCAGGCAGAAGAAAAACTAGCTCAGTCTATGAAAAAAGGGGATTAGACATTCTTCAGATATATAAATGAAAAAAGGAAATTAAAACAAGGAATAACTAAATTAAAAACAAAGGACGGAAGGTATGTAGAAGAGAATAAAGGGCTAGCCGACTGCCTTAATGAATACTTCTGTTCAGTTTTTACAAAAGAAAAAGGAGAAGTACCTCCAATAGAAAGGATGACTAATAAATCATTTGATGCATGTATCTTTACAGAGGAAGATGTTCTAAGTTTGCTGTCTAAGGTGAAGACAAATAAATCACAGGGGCCTGATGAGATACACCAAAAATTATTAAAAGAGCTTAGTGGTGAGCTGGCAAAACCGCTAACAGATTTATTTAACCAATCATTAGTAACAGGAGTCGTCCCGGAAGATTGGAAATTGGCAAATGTCGTGCCCATTCACAAGAAAGGTAGTAGGGAGGAATCGAGCAACTATAGACCAGTGAGTCTGACATCAATAGTAGGCAAATTAATGGAAACCCTATTAAAGGATAGGATTGTGGAACATCTAAAATCCCATGGATTGCAAGATGAAAAACAACATGGGTTTACTTCAGGGAGATCATGTCAAACAAATCTTATCGATTTTTTGGACTGGGTGACTAAAATAATAGACGGTGGAGGTGCAGTAGACATCGCATATCTAGATTTTAGTAAGGCTTTTGACACTGTCCCACATAGAAGACTTATCAATAAACTGCAGTCATTGAGCATGGACTCCCATATTGTTGAGTGGATTAGGCAGTGGCTGAGTGACAGACAACAGAGGGTTGTAGTCAATGTAAAACATTCAAAACAAGGTCATGTTACCAGTGGGATTCCACAGGGATCTGTACTGGGACCAATTTTGTTTAATATCTTCATAAGTGATATTGCAAAAGGCCTCGATGGGAAGGTGTGTCTTTTTGCTGATGACTCAAAGATATGTAACAGGGTTGATGTTCCTGGAGGGAAACGCCAAATGGAAAAGGATTTAGGAAAACTAGAAGAATGGTCAGAACTCTGGCAACTGAAATTTAATGTGGATAAGTGCAAGATAATGCACCTGGGGCGTAAAAACCCAAGGGCAGAATATAGAATATTTGACACAGTCCTGACCTCAGTATCTGAGGAAAGGGATTTAGGAGTAATTATTTCAGAAGACTTAAAGGTGGGAAGACAATGTAATAGGGCAGCACGAAATGCCAGCAGAATGCTTGGATGTATAGGGAGAGGTATAAGCAGTAGAAAGAGTGAAGTGCTTATGCCGCTGTACAGAACACTGGTGAGACCTCACTCGGAGTATTGTGCGCAGTACTGGAGGCCATATCTCCAGAAGGATATAGATACTCTAGAGAGAGTTCAGAGAAGAGCTACTAAACTAGTACATGGATTGCAGGATAAAACTTACCAGGAAAGGTTAAAGGACCTTAACATGTATAGCTTGGAAGAAAGAAGAGACAGAGGGGATATGATAGAAACTTTTAAATACATAAAGGGAATTAACTCGGTAAAGGAGGAGAGCATATTTAAAAGAAGAAAAACTACCACAAGAGGACACTGTTTTAAATTAGAGGGGCAAAGGTTTAAAAGTAATATAAGGAAGTATTACTTTACTGAGAGAGTAGTGGATGCATGGAATAGCCTTCCTGCAGAAGTGGTAGCTGCAAATACAGTGAAGGGGTTTAAGCGTGCATGGGATAGGCATATGGCTATCCTTCATATAAGATAGGGCCACGCGCTATCCATAGTACTCAGTATATTGGGCAGACTAGATGGGCCAAATGGTTCTTATCTGCCGACACATTCTATGTTTCTATGTTTCTATGGTCTGGGTAGTAACACAGAGCCAATGGTTTTTTTCAGATCAAGTGGTGTAGGCCTGTACTATGATATCACTCCATTAATTATCCTTGTACTTCGACATCACTTGCATTATCTTTGTATTATGATGATGTATCTATTATCTGTGTTGTGACATCACAGTGATACTTAGTCATTAGCTGTGATGTCACATTGCTTATTTTCTTGCCATGGAGATTATAATTCTCTTGCATTATTATACTGTGTTCATTGTCTTTGTGCTGTGACATCACTGTGCTCCCTAGCAGTTATTTGTGATATCATTGTGTTTATTATCCCTGTCCTGTGACATCATTGCACACATCATTCCCATTCTGTAACTCCACTGTGTGCAATAACCCTGTCCTGTGGCTTTATAATTTTATGTACTGTGATATACTGTAATTGCTTTGTTACTCCTTATTTGTGATTCCCTATCTAGTTGGGGGACTCTATTGCTGATTTTTCATGAAAAATTTGGAACCATACTCTCTCTGAAGCTTTAGCGCAAAAGTTTTTTTTCTTTTAAAACTGATGATCTTGCCTTACTCATCTTGGTATCTATACCCCTCACAGCCATAGCACTTGCTATAAGGCCCAGAGGTTATTGTAAATTTTTGTGGGGAATATCAATCACTTTAATGATATATATATATATATATATATATATATATATACAGTACAGACCAAAAGTTTGGACACACCTTCTCATTCAAAGAGTTTTCTTTATTTTCATGACTATGAAGGCATCAAAACTATGAATTAACACATGTGGAATTATATACATAACAAACAAGTGTGAAGCAACTGAAAATATGTCATATTCTAGGTTCTTCAAAGTAGCCACCTTTTGCTTTGATTACTGCTTTGAACACTCTTGGCATTCTCTTGATGAGCTTCAAGAGATAGTCCCCTGAAATAGTCTTCCAACAGTCTTGAAGGAGTTCCCAGAGATGCTTAGCACTTGTTGGCCCTTTTGCCTTCACTCTGCGGTCCAGCTCACCCCAAACCATCTCGATTGGGTTCAGGTCCTGTGACTGTGGAGGCCAGGTCATCTGGCGCAGCACCCCATCACTCTCTTTCATGGTCAAATAGCCCTTACTTTCAAAGTTTTCCCAATTTTTCGGCTGACTGACTGACCTTCTTTTCTTAAAGTAATGATGGCCACTCATTTTTCTTTACTTAGCTGCTTTTTTCTTGCCATAATACAAATTCTAACAGTCTATTCAGTAGGACTATCAGCTGTGTATCCACCTGACTTCTCCTCAACGCAACTGATGGTCCCAACCCCATTTATAAGGCAAGAAATCCCACTTATTAAACCTGACAGGGCACACCTTTGAAGTGAAAACCATTTCAGGGGACTACCTCTTGAAGCTCATCAAGAGTGTGCAAAGCAGTAATCAAAGCAAAAGGTGGCTACTTTGAAGAACCTAGAATATTACATATTTTCAGTTGTTTCACACTTGTTTGTTATGTATATAATTCCACATGTGTTAATTCATAGTTTTGATGCCTTCAGTGTGAATCTACAATTTTCAGTCATGAAAATAAAGAAAACTCTTTGAATGAGAAGGTGTGTCCAAACTTTTGGTCTGTACTGTATATATATATATATATATATATATATATACAGTGGATATAAAAAGTCTACACAACCCTGCTAAAAAGTCAGATTTCTGTGCTGTAAAAAATTAGACAAAGATAAATCATTTCAGAACTGTGACCTATAAACTGTACTATTAAATTGAAAAACAAACTGAAATCTTTTAGGTGGAGGGAAGAAAACAAAAACAACTAAAATAATGTGGTTGCATAAGTGTGCACACCCTCTTATTACTGGGGATGTAGCTGTGTTCAGAATTAAGCAATCACATTCAAAATCATGTAAAATAGGAGTCAGCATACACTTGCCATCATTTAAAGGGCCTCTGATTAACCCCAAATAAAGTTCAGCTGCTCTAGTTGGTCTTTCCTGAAATTTTCTTACTCGCATCCCACAGCAAAAGCCATGGTCCACAGAGAGCTTCCAAAGCATCAGAGGGATCTCATTGTTAAAAGGTATCAGTCAGGAGAAGGGTACAAAAGAATTTCCAAGGCATTAGATATACCATGGAGCACAGTGAAGACAGTCATCATCAAGTGGAGAAAATATGGCACAACAGTGACATTACCAAAAACTGGACGTCCCTCCAAAATTGTTGAAAAAGACGAGAAAACTAGTCTGGGAGGCTACCAAGAGGCCTACAGCAACATTAAAGGAGCTGCAGGAATATCTGGCAAGTACTGGCTGTGTGGAGGCTTTGATGAAATCTGTATGAGCACAGCCAGTGGATCTCTGTCATTTCCTTTGAGTCCAGGTAAACAGGAAAATTTGGCTTTTACATTCAGCTCTAAGCCCACTTCAATGGCAAGACACTTGTGCTTCTTGGCAGCTATGTGGGCAGACAGGCGCTTGGAATACTCTTACAGTCTGGTGTATGAGAAATTATACATCGATGTCACGCTGTAAAGAGTCCATTGTTTTTGAAGGAGCAAAGCAGCCTGTGCTGGATCCAGAGTTTCCTCCAAGGGGGTGCACTGCAGGATTTTTCTTTTAGACAAGCTTCACAATGCACACTGTCAAAGTGCAGAGGTCAATCTTCCAGGAGGATACCTAGAGCTGAGAAAATGACTGCTCCTTCGTGCTGATTACCTTTTTCTGGCGGCAAAATAATTTTACCACTAAGTAAGTTGTTCCATACCGCAAAAGGAGGTGTACATTCACCCAAACATTTTCCGAAAAAGAGCCAGTGTCACATAAAGAATTTCACCACTAAGTAAGTCGTTCCATACCGCAAAAGGAGGTGTACATTCACCCATACATTTTCTGAAAAAAAGCCAGTGTCATAAAAAATGTCACTGCAAAAAGGGCTTTACCACATATAACTGTACAGCTGAAGGCAAGTAGGCTCTTAATCGAGAGGGCTCGCACATGGCTTGCATACACTACATGCCACCAATATAATTCTTGGATCTTTACATGAAAATAATGATATTGACTTCACAAGAGATACAGGGCAGAGGAGTTCAGCCACCTTTATTTGCCTTCCGCTGTTTACTGCTCCGGAATTAAAATTGGGGCAACCAGCTTCAGCTTCCTCTGATGTGTATGCCTATGGAGTCCTTTTGTTATGGCTTTGCACAGGGAGCAAGATTGTTACGCACAATTCTGATGGAACTTCTGATCTTAAGAAACTGGACTTGGACTCCAAAGCAGAGGCTCTTCAGTCATATCTTGTGTGCTGTGGAGATCGAATACAGATGGAGACGATAAAAACACATGAATGTTTTCAACTTAATAAAGCTGCTTGATTTAATTGTGAATAGATGGCAAAGGCAAAGTCTGCTGGTGTGTTGTCATCAGCCATTTCATTATGTTTACTGCAGGACCCATGATGACATAATTTGGGCCATACCGCAAAAGGACGCATACAATCACCCATCAACTTTGGTGGAAATAAAAATTTTCACCAAAGAAAGGATAATGGGATTCGGTTCATACAAAAGAAAGTCTACAATCATCCATCAATTTTCCTGAAGAAAACATGGTTGACATAAAAAATTTCACAGATGAAAGGATAATAGAATTCGGTTCATACAGAAGAAAGTCTACTATCACCCATCAAGTTTCCCAAAAAAAGACTGCTTCCCATAAAAAATGTCACCACTACTTAATTCGATCCATCCCGCGAAAAGTACTTCACTACATATAATTGCACCGCTGTACGGCAATTAGGCCCTAATTATTTTCTATTTTTACACAAAAGGCATTTCAACAGATAAGTGCAACGATGAAAGGCAAATATATCTGTATTTCCCCAGTAATACACGGCAAACTGGGCTATAAAATATCTCACTGCAACGCTGAACAGCAATTAGGCCCTAATTTCTTTCTAATTTTACACAAAAGGCTTTTGAACAGATAAGTACAACAATTAGCAGCGAATATATTTTTATTTCACCAGTAACACACGACAAACTGGGCTGTAAAATATCTCACTGCACTGCACATGGACAATCAGGCCCTAATTTTTTTCTATTTTTACACAAAAGGATTTTCAGCAGATAAGTGCAACAATGAAAGGAAAATATATTTGTATTTCCCTAGTAATACATGGCAAACTGGGCTGTAAAATATCTCACTGCATCACTGAATGGCAATTAGGACCTATTTTTTTTCTATTTTCACACAAAGGGCTTTTCAACAGATAAGTGCAACGCTAAATGGTGAATATATTTTTATTTCGCCAGTAATACACGGCAAACTGGGCTATAAAATATCTCACTGCACAAGGGCAATTAGGCCCTAATTTTTTCTATTTTTTACACAAAAGGCTTTTCAACAGATAAGTGCAAAGCTGAACGGCGAATATATTTTTATTTCGCCAATAATACAAGGCAAACTGGGCTTTTGAATGTATTACTGCACCGCTGAGCGGCAAATATATTTTTCCTTTTTCCACTAATACACGCAAAAAAGGGCTTTAAAACAGATAACTGCACCGCTGAGCGGCAAATATATATTTTCTTTTTCCAATAATACACCTAAAAAGGGCTTTAGAATAGTGTTGATCGAGTGCTCTGGGTCTCAGGCCGAACACATCGGGATGCTCAGGTGCTCTACCGAGCACCTGAGCACAATGGAAGTCAATGGGAGAACCCGAACATTAAACCAGGCACCCCCTGCTCTGAAGAGGGGAGGGCGTCTGGTTCATAGGTAAAGGTCAGAAATTGATGGAAACACCACCGAAATGGTTCGGGAACATCATGGGGAGGATGTCTGGATGCATCTTGGACTCCCAGGTCGCTGCTGGGAAGTAGTATGCCACTTTAACACACTGACAATAAAACACACAAAACCGAAGAAAAAAATTGATTATAAAGGAAAAATTGTTAGGAAACATACTTCTTTCCTGTTTATTTACTTGTAATTGAAGTGCAAGTGCTGCCAAAAATTACAAGGAAGAGGTACTCCGATACAGCCTGTATATCACATAAAGGAGGGCCTCATTCACATTGTGGTACAATTGTTCATGTAGTGGGACTCCTACTCTCATAAAGCATATGCACTAAGTGAAAGGGCTGCCAAAAATTACAAGGGACAGGCACTCCAATACACCCTTTGTTACACATCAAGGAGGGCATCACACACAGTCTTAAAAAATTATGATTTATGGCCTGCTGGGGACCCTCAAAAACATTTGGAGCAAGGGCCTGCTGATTTGACCATCTAAAACATTATGGGTGAGGGCCTGCGGCAACTATGGTGACTCCAGATAACCTGGGCACTATCGCACATCCCCGTGATGGCGAAGATCCATTCGGATGTTTGACCTATCAACTTTCGTTGTTATTTTCAGCGCGAACAACGGTGACCATGGGTAACTGGAATCAGGTTTGATTCCAGAGAGGGAGCCTGATAAACAGCTCGGCTACCACTTCCAAGCACGGCAGCATGTGCGCAAATTACCTATTAGGTATAATTAGGTGAAGGCCTGCAGGTGAGCTGACCATTTAGAAAATTATGGGAGAGGGCCTGCTGCTTAGCTGACCATTGAAAAAATTTACAGTGTTCAAAGCAGGCCAGGTCGCCTGAATACTTCAGCTAGGAATAATGGAATAGGACTCAGGTTCTATTTTGTTGGTTTTTGGAACTGGGGCAATGATTAAAAGGGACAGCCGGGGACATCCGTATTACGCCGCTAGAGATGAAATTCTTGGACCGGCGCAAGACGAACCAAAGCGAAAGCATTTGCCAATAATGTTTTCATTAATCAAAAACAAAAATCAGAGGTTCGAACACGATCAGATAACGTAGTAGTTCAGACCATAAACGATGACAACGGCGATCCGGCGGCATTATTCCCATGACCCGCCGAGCAGCTTCTGGAAAACCAAAGTCTTTGGGTTCCGGGGGAGTATGGTTGCAAAGCTGAAACTTAAAGGAATTGATGGAAGGGCACCACCAGGAGTGGAGCCTGTGGCTTAATTTGACTCAACACGGGAAACCTCACCCGGCCCGGACACGGAAAGGATTGACAGATTGATAGCTCTTTGTCGATTCTGTAGGTGGTAGTGCATGGACGTTCTTAGTTGGTGGAGCGATTTGTCTGGTTAATTCCAATAACGAACGAGACTCCTCTGTGATAAATAGTTATGCGACCCCCGGCGGTGAGGATTGTGTTGACCAGACTCTTAGATAGTGAGACTGGACTTGTAGGTGAGGGCCTGCTGGTGAGCTGACCCTTTAAAAAATTATATGCGAGGGCCTGCTGGTGAGCTGACCCTATAAAACATTATATGCGTGGGCCTGCAGGTGAGATGACCCTGTAAAAGATTGAAGGTGAAGGCCTGCTGGTGAGTTGACCCTGTAAAAAATTATATGCGAGGGCCTGCTGGGGAGCTGACCCTCTAAAAAATGATATGCGAGGGCCTGCTGGTGAGCTGACCCTGTAAAAGATTGTAGGTGAAGGCCTGCTGGTGAGCTGACCCTGTAAAAAATTATATGCGAGGGCCTGCAAGTGAGGTGACCCTGTAAAACATTATATGCGAGGGCCTGCTGGTGAGCTGACACTCTAAAAAAATATATACGAGGGCCTGCAGCTGAGCTGACACTGTAAAACATTTTATGCGAAGGGCATATATGCGACGAATAAGCATGTTGATATGATGGAAGAGAAGAAGGAGGATGAGAAAAAGAAGATTCAACCATATACCCTTGTTTGTGGTGGTAGGGGTGCATGTGAATAGTGATGTCGCGAACATAAAATTTTCTGTTCGCGAGCGGCGAACGCGAATTTTTGCAAATGTTCGCGAACGGGCGAACCAGGCGAACCGCCATAGACTTCATCAGGCAGGCAAATTTTAAAACCCACAGGGACTCTTTCTGGCCACAATAGTGATGGAAAAGTTGTTTCAAGGGGACTAACACCTGGACTGTGGCATGCCGGAGGGGGATCCATGGCAAAACTCCCATGAAAAATTACATAGTTGACGCAGAGTCTGGTCTTAATCCATAAAGGGCATAAATCACCTAACATTCCTAATTTGTTTGGAATAACGTGCTTTAAAACATCAGGTATGATGTATCGATCAGGTAGTGTAAGGGTTACGCCTGCTTCACAGTGACAGACCAAACTCCCCGTTTAACGCACCACAAACAACCGCAAACAGTCCATTTGCACAACCGCAAACTCCCCATTTGCACAAGGTTGGATAGCAAGCTAGCCATGTCCTTGTCCTCATTGATGGCATTGAAGGTCTCTTCCTCTACCCAGCCACGTACAACACCAAGGGTCCCCGAAAGGTGACAACAAGCCCCCTGGGACGCCTACTGTGTTTGGTCTTCCACCTCCTCAAAGCCACCTTCCTCCTCTGACTCCTCTTCTTCAGACTCCTCTCTCTGCGTTGCCTCTCTCTGCGTTATTATAAGGTGTGTTAAGTAGTACTATTCCTATCAGTTTAATCCCTGTTACGTCCACTAGTATTATTATTATTATAAGGTGTGTTAAGTAGTACTATTCCTATCAGTTTAATCCCTGTTACGTCCCCTATCAGGGGACGTGTATATGGCATCGATTTTAGGAACAGGGAGATGGAAAAAGATGCTTGGTCGGTCCGCCTACTTCAAATTTGGGGCACTGCGCGTGCAATCTAATGTGCCACCAGATATGAGTGGTGTGTTAAGTAGTTCTATTCTTATCAGTTTAATCTCTGTTACGTCCCCTATCAGGGGACATGTATATGGCATCGATTTTAGGAACGGGGAGATGGAAAAAGATGCTTGGTCGGTCCTCCTACTTCAAATTTGGGGCACTGCGCATGCAATCTAATGTGCCACCAGATAGTTGTGGTGTGTTAGTTGTGGTGTGTTATGTTGTTCTATTCTTATCAGTTTAATCCCTGTTACGTCCCCTATCAGGGGACGTGTATATGGCATCGATTTTAGGAACGGGGAGATGGAAAAAGATGCTTGGTGGGTCCTCCTACTTCAAATTTGGGACACTGCGCGTGCAATCTAATGTGCCACCAGATAGTTGTGGTGTGTTATGTTGTTCTATTCTTATCAGTTTAATCCCTGTTACGTCCCCTATCAGGGGACGTGTATATGGCATCGATTTTAGGAATGGGGAGATGGAAGAAGATGCTTGGTCGGTCCTCCTACTTCAAATTTGGGGCACTGCGCGTGCAATCTAATGTGCCACCAGATAGTTGTGGTGTGTTATGTTGTTCTATTCTTATCAGTTTAATCCCTGTTACGTCCCCTACCAGGGGACGTGTATATGGCATCGATTTTAGGAACGGGGAGATGGAAAAAGATGCTTGGTCGGTCCTCCTACTTCAAATTTGGAGCACTGCGTGTGCAATCTAATTTGCCACCAGATAGTTGTGGTGTGTTATGTTGTTCTATTCTTATCAGTTTAATCCCTGTTACGTCCCCTATCAGGGGACGTGTATGGAATAGATTTTAGACAACCGCAAAGAGTTGTCAATAGTTGACACACTCATGACATAAATTTCATACCTCTATGCGCCAATCTTGGTGTAGTTATGACTGTGCTCGTGCGCATGTTTGGGAGATTGCAGGCGATGGGGGTTTTACAAAGCCTATGGTCGTGCTGAGGTAGTTAAATGACAGTTAAGTAACCCAGAAAACAATGATTCTGCAGTGCGGGCCCATTGTTGGCCTAGTAGGCTTTAATGATCACCTTAGATGATCACAAAGAAAATTAATGTTTTTTCTATGCAAAATTATCCAGCCGATCGCTTTTGGTCTGTTCACAATGAAGCAACGACCTTATCATCTGGGGTGTGCCAACATTGCCATTGCCAACACACTCATAGAGGTGGTCGCTTCATTGTGATATGCAAGCCCCTTCACCACGACAAGGTAACGATCACGAAGGGGAATTGATACATGTATGTGCCTTTTTTTTGTTTGGTTTTTGAAGCCACAGTGCAGCACCAGAGGCCAGAAAAATTAGGCATGTACACATGCCTGAAAAATTTGGTATTGTTGCAGCCGCTGCTGTAGCAGCGGCCAGAAAAATAGATGTTTGTTTCCCAGGCAGAAAGTGCCCTAAAACATTGCGGCTTGAACCCTAGTTGGTGGCGGATAAGTCACGCAAGTCATCCGGCATTCAGAGATAAAATAGAGCAGCGTGTGGACCATTTTTAGCCCAAGGCAGCTCATCTCATCAGGCCTTTTTTAGTGGAATGTATCGCCCACTGTCAGTCCCTTCGGGATCCATCCCTCATTCATCATAATAAAGGTGAGGTAATCTAGACTTTTTTGACCTAGGCGACTTCTCTTCTCAGTGACAATACCTCCTGCTGCACTGAAGGTCCTTTCTGACAGGACACTAAAAGCGGGGCAGGCCAGAAGTTCTATCGCAAATTGGGATAGCTCAGGCCACAGGTCAAGCCTGCACACCCAGTAGTCAAGGGATTCATCGCTCCTCAGAGTGTCAATATCTGCAGTTAAGGCGAGGTAGTCTGCTACCTGTCGGTCGAGTCGTTCTCTGAGAGTGGACCCCGAAGGGCTGTGGCGATGCGTAGGACTTAAAAAGCTCTGAATGTCCTCCATCAACAACACGTCTGTAAAGCGTCCTGTCCTTGCCGGCGTGGTCGTGGGAGGAGGAGGATTACTGGATTACTTTCCCCTCTTCCCCTGTTAGATTCCCGTTGTGTTGTGACATCACCTTTATACGCTGTGTAAAGCATACTTTTTAATTTATTTTGGAACTGCTGCGTCCTTTCCGACTTGCGGTAATTCGGTAACTTTCTGCTTATACCGGGGGTCTAGTAGCGTGGACACCAAGTACAGGTCGTTCTCCTTCAGCCTTTTTATACGAGGGTCCCTCAACAGCCACGACAGCATGAAAGACCCCATTTGCGCAAGGTTGGATGCCGAGCTACTCATGTCCCGTTCCTCGTCCTCAGTGATCTCACTGAAGTATGTTCTTCCCCCCAGCCACGTACAACACCACGGGTACCAGATAGGTGACAACGAGCACCCTAGGATGCCTGTTGTGTTTGGTCCTCCTCATCCTCCTCAAAGCCACATTCCTCCTCGGACTCCTCTTCCTCACAATCCTCTTCGGCGGTGCCTAGTTGAGTAGGGGACTCAGTGTGTAATGTAAGCAGTGAATCCAATTCTACTGATGTGGACGGGGATGCTGAGGTGGTGGATTGTCTGGGCAGCGATTTGTGTGTGGAACTCTTAATGAAAGAGGTAGGCGGTAAATTCAGGGGTGCACAGTTGGAGAGCACTTCTTGGCTGAAACAGCTTGGAGTTGGGATAGTAGTGTGGGGGGGGGGAGTGGGGGACCCTCCCATATTGATCGCTGTGGAAGGGTGGGCAGTCCTAGGGGATATCTCTATGACTGTAGATGGGGTATCAACTGTTATGTTTGAATATAAAGTATCACATGGAATAGGCGAGTGATGTAGATTGGATACACGCTGACTAAACCGCTGGTCTGTTGGACTCCAAGATGTATAGCAAATGTAGAAAGGAAACCTTGGCACTCCAAGGTCTTCAAACAAAATTACGTGTTGATTCCCACCAGGCAAGCAATGTTTCGACTCAAAGAGCTTGAAAAAGACTCCATGTTGTCGGACTATTAGTGTACTTTTAGTAAGTGTTTGCTGGCTAAAAAATATGAGCTGAAGGTTTTTCAGGTTTGCCTGCCATTAAAGTGAATGGGGCCCGCCACAAACTTGTGGTTCGCGAATATTTGATCGTGTTTGCGAACCGTCCTGGCCAATGTTCATCCATCACTAGTTGTAAGGCACTGAGGGATCATTGAGGACGCTGACAAGGTCTGCTATGTACTCCTTCACCATTTTCCAAAATTTTTCCCTCCTTATGACACTAGGCCGCGCATCAGGGTGAGGGTGCTGGCGGGGTGTCATGAAACTGTCCCAGGCTTTGGAGAGTGTTGCCCTGCCTCTGTTGAAACTGCTGTGTGTTCCCGTTGTCTCAACCTCCTCAGTTGGCCAAGGAACTACGGACTCTGCCGCCAGCGTTGTCAGATGAAAATTTTTGGAGCAATTTTCCAACAAGGATCTTCTGGTATTGCACCGTTTTGCTCGTCCTCTCCACCAGAGGAATGAAAGATGAGAAGTTCTCTTTGTAGCAGGGGTCGAGAAGGGTGAGCAACCAGTAATCCGTGTTTTCTAAAATGCATATAACACGCGGGTCGCAGGAAAGGCAGCCTAACATTAACAACTGGCAATACTTCACTGTCGTCATCAGGAGGATAACTTTCAATCTCCTCATGCTCTTCCTCCTCTTCTGCCCACCCACGCTGAACAGATGCAATTAAACTTCCATGGGTACTACCCTCTCTAGCAGAGGCAACCGTCTCCTGCTCCTCCTCTTCAGCCTCCAATTCGCGCTGAGAAGATGAACTGAGGGTGGTCTGGCCATCACCCTGTGTAATGTCTTCCCCCATCTCCACCTCTTCCACATGCAAAGCGTCATCCTTAATTGTGAGCAGCGAGTGTTTGAGTAGACACAGAAGTGGGATGGTAACGCTGATAATAGCGTTATCGCCGCTCACCATCTGTGTTGATTCATCAAAGTTTCTTAAAACCTCACAGAGGTCAGACATCCATGCCCACTCCTTGCTTGTGAATAGCGGAAGCTGACTAGAAAGGCGACAACCATGTTGCAGCTGGTATTCCACTACTGCCCTCTGTTGCTCACAAAGCCTGGCCAACATGTGGAACATCGAGTTCCAGCGTGTGCTCACGTCACACAACAGCCGGTGAGCTGGCAATTTCAAGCGCTGCTGCAGCGTTGACAGACCAGCTGAAGCTGTCGATGACTTTCAGAAATGTGCACCTTCACCAGTAGCTCAGTAAAACTGGGGTAGGTTTTGAGAAACCACTGAACCACTAAGTTTAAGATGTGGGCTAGGCATAGGATGTGTGTGAGCTTGCCGAGCTCCAAAGCTGCCACCAAGTTAGGCCGTTATCAGACACAACCTTGCCTGGTTCTAGGTTGAGTGGCGAGAGCCACAGCTTAGTCTGGTCTCTTATTCTGCCACAGCTCTGCGGCTGTGTGCTGTTTGTCCCATAAGCATATCAGCTTCAGCACAGCCTGTTGCCAATTCCCCACTGCAGTGCTACACTGCTTCCAGCTAACGACTGATGACTGGTGCTGCAATTCGGAGGTGGCAGTGGAGGAGGAAGCGGAGAAGTGGGGTTTGGAGCCACTAACATAGGTGCTGGCAGAAACCCTGATCAAGGTAGGGCCTGCAATCCTTGGAGTCAGTAGCACCTGTGCCATCCCAGGATACTACCCGCTCCTGGCCTCCACAACATTCACCCAGTGTGCCGTCAGGGAAATGTAGCGTCTCTGGCCGAATGCATGTGTCTGTGGCTAAGTGGACCTTCCCAGTAACTGCGTTGGTCAGGTCGCGTGTGATGTTCCGGTACACATGTTGGTGTAAGGCGGACACGGCACACCTTGAAAAATTGTGGCGGCTGGGGACTGCGTAATGCAGGACGGCCGCCAACATCAGGCTGTGGAAGGCCTCAGTGTCCACAAGTCTAAATGGCAACATTTCCAGGGACAGTAATTTGGAAAGCTACACATTTAGTGCTATGGCCTGTGGGTGGGTGTCTGGGCATTTCTGCTTGCGTTGAAATGCCTGGGGTAAGGATATTTGTATGCTGCGCTGGGACACGGAAGTGGAAGTGGTCACTGATAGTCCTTGCAAAGGTCTGGCAACTGAGTTTGGCAACTGTGTTTCATCATCATCCACCTCATTAAACAGTAATTGCCATTCCCCACCGTCATCTTCTTGTGATTGTGGATGCTCAAGAGTTTGGGAATCAGGGCACAAGATCTGTCTCTCTTCAAGCGTGCTTGGCGAGAGGGCCAAATCATGGAATGGAGCTGAAAAGAGCTCCTCGGAATATCTGAGTGTGGAATCAATTGTTTGCCCAGACTCTCCATGGTTGGAGGAACGAGGATAAGGGTGAGGATTGGGTTGAGCAGAATCTTGGCTACTGAGACTGGACTTGGTGGAAAACAGGGTGGTGCTTAACCGACTGAAAGCATTATCTGCTGCAGTCCAACCGACCACCCGGTCGCACTAGTCTGACTTCAAGAGTGGTGTCCTGCGCCGCCCTGCAAACTGGGACATGAAGGTAGGTATCGTGGATGATTGTTTTTCTTTTGCTCTGGCAGCAGGCACAGTTTCACCTCGCCCAGGGCCACAGCCTCTGCGTGCACCATCAGCATCAGAGCCACTGCCCCGTCCCTTACTGCTCGCCTTCTTGATATTATATGTTATATTTGATGAAAAATCTGTCACACGTACAGTAGTTTAGGATTTGGAAGTGTACGCGTAAACAAAATTAAAAAGGTATTTGGGATGTGGAAACGTCACACAGGAAATATCCCGCAGATAATATCAATGCTGTGACCAGAGGCTAATGAAAAATTATAGGGAATGTCACAGGTATTTGGGATGAGGAAACGTTATACAGGAGAGGTACCACTGGTAATGTCACTGTACGCAGCATCTATGCAAAAAAGTACACTGTATGTCACAGATACATTTTAGAAGCGCACACGTTACACTGCAGATGTGGCCCTGGTAATGTCACTGTCCACAGCAGACACCGTCTACGGAAAAAGTACACTTTATGTCACAGATACATTTTAGAAACGCACACGTTACACTGCAGATGTGGCGCTGGTAATGTCACTGTCCACAGCAGACACCGTCTACAGAAAAAGTACACTGTATGTCACAGATAAATTTTAGAAGTGCGCACGTTACACTCCAGATGTGGGGCTGGTAATGTCACTGTCCGCAGCAGACACCGTCTATGGAAAAAGTACACTGTATGTCACAGATACATTTTTTAAGCGCACACATTACACTACAGATGTGGCACTGGTAATGTGACTGTCCGCAGCAGACACCGTCTATTGAAAAAGTACACTGTATGTCACACATATTTTTTAGATGCGCACACTTTACACAGGAGATGTGGCGCAGCTAATGTCACTGTCCGCAGCAGACACCGTCTACAGGAAAAGTACCCTGGATGTCAGATATTTTTTGGATGCTCACATTTTATACAGGAGATGTGGCGCAGCTAATGCCACTGTCCGCAGCAGACACCGTCTATTGAAAAAGTACACGGTATGTCACAGATATTTTTTAGGTGCGCACACTTTACACAGGAGATGTAGCACAGCTAATGTCACTGTCCGCAGCGGATACCGTCTACGGAAAAAGTACACTGGATGTCAGATATTTTTTGGATGCGCACACTTTACACTGGAGATGTGGCGCTGCTAATTTCACTGTCCGCAGCGGACACCATCTACGGAAGAAGTACACTGGATGTCACAGATTTTGTTTGGATACGCACAGTTTACACAGGAGATGTGGCGCAGCTAATGTCGCTGTCTGCAGCAGCCTAACTATTGTACGCTATTTAGCGCAGGTTGTGCTAAAAATAGATATTGCTGCCACAAACAATAGTCCTTTCAAGGACTTTTGGGTCTGTAAAGTTTTAGCTATTTAGCGCAGGTTGCGCTAAAAATATAGATTGCTGATGTCACAAACAATAGTCCTTAAAAGGACTTTTGGGTCTCTGAATAGTTTAGGTGGTAATAATATTCTTAAAACACTCCCTACACTGTCTGTCCCTTCCTCAGCACAGCTCTCCCTGACTAAGAATAAGCCGAACATGCATAATCGAGTGCTATATAACACCCGATGACGCGTTCCGACCAGCCAATCACTTTAATGCCATCAACCAACATGGCTATGGCATTACAGTGAGGGCAGTACTCACCTGCACGTTTATTGGCTGCGTAGCAGGCAAGAATCGAGCGGGGGAGGAGACTCAAGCATTGCGCTAGAGCACCTGCGGTATTCGGCCGAATACCGCCATGTGCCGAGCATCGAGATGCTTAAGCCGAACAGGTGTTCGGCCGAGCATGCTCGATCATCACTACTTTAGAACAGATAACTGCACCACTGAGCCGCAAAAATATTTTACTTTTGCCACTAATGCACGACAGAAAAGGCTGTCATTTGTGCACTTCACCACCCAATGGCTAATTAGCCCTTTTATCCCACTAATACAAGCCAAAAAATGCTTTAGAACATATAACATGAGCTATCTACTGTATCTATCTATGAGTCTGTGTAGCTATATGCAAAGATGCACATGTGTGGTGCGCTGTGTTCCACCAGCTGAGCCATGCCGCTTTGACAAGTAGCCAAACCATGTGTCTGACATTCCACGTCGGATGTGACGTGACCCGGAAACACTCCGAGCATGAGCCTGTGCTGGTGATACGCATCACCATGCTGCAGTGCTGATTTGAATATCTTTAGGCAGGGGCGGACTGGCCATAGACCCTACAGGGAAATTTATCGGTGGGCCAATGCTCAGAGGCAGGGCCGGCGTCATAACCCGGCATCCCCGGGCAAGTGCCGGGGCCCAATGCTCCTGGGGGGGCCCACTGAGCTGCTATGAGCACTTCCATCAATACAGATGGAAGCTCTCACTGCTGTCATTTCACATACGCAGTACCCCTCTGGTGGGCCCTCTGAGCTGCAGAGACTCAGGACACGCCCCCTCTACACAGGACACACCCCCTCTACACAGGACACACGCTGCCTGAGGAGACTGGAGAGAGACCGCACGGCTGGAGCAGAGAAGTGTGAAGACAGTCTGTAAGTGAGTCTGCACTGTGACTGTCTCTTCTCTGTGGGACAGAAGGAAAGGGGGGGACACTGCTGCTTCATTCTATTTAGTTGTGTTACTGTTTTATTAAGCTGATTGTCTCCATGACACCTGCCCCCCCCCCCATATCCTGTCCTATCTCACCCTCATGTAGCCCCTGCTGTCTCCTTTCCTCCCTCATGTATCCAGAGCTCCTGTTCCACCCTCCTATCTCCTGTTGCTGCCCTGCACAGACCTCCTGCCACTACTTGTATGAATCCCCCTCAGAGCCCCTTCAACCTACTTGCTGTGTCCACCCCTCCTGTCCATCCAGGGCCCCGGGCCCCTGTCTCACTCCTCTGCCTCTCATTATGGTGGCATCTGAACCGCATTCACCATAAGGACCTTCTAACATCACAGGGTCATGTGACTGTGCCCCCCACCCCGTACTGTGCCCCTTTATACCCTGCATTGTGCCCTCTTACCACACTCTGTGCAGTGCCCATAGTCATTCCCTGTACTATGCCCTCTTATACCCTTTTATCCGGTCACTGTATGGTGGTTTTATCCTTGTATGGCGGTGTTATCACTATATGGCGGTGTTATCACTATATGGCGGTGGTATCCAATAACTGGATGGCCATAACTGTATCCCTTTCTGCCCACACCACTTTTTTTAGACCTGGCATGAGCGGGAAAAGATACAGATTGCGGTGTTAAGGACCTTTGCGCCACATCTGTGTCAGAAATACGCCTAATATAGACGTATTTCTATATAATAAATGACCCCCTAATCGTATGATTATTCGGGGGGTGGGGCTAATATCTTTATATTATATAGATTCTAGTGTATTATACTGTGCCCTGTATTTTCCAGTAGAAAATGATCCTTGGGAAGCACAGTCCTCACCCCGACCACCAGGACCAGGTAGCGCTCTGTCAGTACATGGCGGCCTCCCCTCTCCGCCATGCTGCTCCGCTGTGTACTGGGGCTTATTCTGACACTAGGGCTGGGTTCACATCACATTTTTGCCATCCATTTAATGCATACTGAAAATGTATGCATTGACAGATGCCTCAGACTGATGCCGTACAGTGACTTCCGTTCACCATACAGTTCCATGGTAAAAAAACATATACGTTAACGTATGCATTTTTTACTTGACTCTGCAGGATACAAAAACGTGGAGTGCTGCACATGTGTATACATCAAACCGATAGGAAAAACGTAATGTGAACACACATTGGGGGGGAGGGGGGCGTACTAAATTTTGCTGTGGGGCCCAGTCAGTTCTAGCTCCATCACTGCACATCTCCTTCTCTCCTCCAGGCCTGGCTCACTGCTGCAGCGGGCCGCCGTAGAGAAGGAGCGCAGGGAGCTGCGGTTAGTGAATGACAGGACCACCAGCTCCCCTGCAATGATAGGTATGTGAGGGGGCCACTGGGGGGTCATTCATCACATTGTGAGGGTCCCTTACACAGTATAATGACTCCCAGTGCCCCCCATTTAGTATAATGATCCCCATTGACCCTCCATTTAGCATAATGACCACCAGATCCCCCATTAAATATAATAACCCCTCGTGCCCCCTCCATACAGTATAACCCCCAGTGTGGGGGCGACTGGGGGTCATTATTCTGAATGGAGGGTCACTGTGGGGTCATTATACTGTGAGGGCCCTTTACATAGTATAATGACCCCCAGTGTCCCCCATTTAGTATAATGATCACCAATGACCCTCCATTCAGTATAATGACCCCCAGAGCCCCCTCCATACAGTATTCCCCCCGTGTGGGGGCTACTGGGGGTCATTCAGGGCCGGCTCCAGGTTCATGTGGGGAGCTGGGAGCTGCGGTTAGTGAATGACAGGACCACCAGCTCCCCTGCAATGATAGGTATGTGAGGGGGCCACTGGGGGGTCATTCATCACACTGTGAGGGTCCCTTACACAGTATAATGACTCCCAGTGCCCCCCATTTAGTATAATGATCCCCATTGACCCTCCATTTAGCATAATGACCACCAGAGCCCCCATTAAATATAATAACCCCTCGTGCCCCCTCTATACAGTATAACCCCCAGTGTGGGGGCGACTGGGGGTCATTATTCTGAATGGAGGGCCACTGTGGGGTCATTATACTGTGAGGGCCCTTTACATAGTATAATGACCCCCAGTGTCCCCCATTTAGTAATGATCACCAATAACCCTCCATTCAGTATAAATACCCCCAGAGCCCCCTCCATACAGTATTCCCCCAGTGTGGGGGCTACTGGGGGTCATTATTCTAAATGGGGGCGACTGGGGGTTATTATTCTGAATGCAGGGCCACAGGTGGTCATTATACAGTGGGGGGGAATTGGGGGTTCATTATACTGTGTGAAGGGCCACTAGTAGTCATTATACTGTATAGGGGCCACTGGGGGTCATTATACCGTGTAGGAGCCACAGGGGGACATGTCAATGTAAAAAAATGCCTCATGGGGGCCCACTGGGATTTATCGCCCAAGGGCCCACATGAACCTGGAGCCGGCCCTGCTCAGAGGGCTACCTAGACCATCCTCTTGGCCAAAAGCCAGGTACAAAAAGATCTGATGCTCTCAGCATTAATTAATTTAGACGGTATTTTGTGCTGCATTGTGGTATTTGGTTCTACTCAGGTAGTATTTTGTTCTGCACTGTGGTATCTGGAACCAGTATAAGGTTTTTTTTTTCAGGTGAGCCCAATTGTTGTGTTTATTTATCTCCCCAACTTATGGATATACACTCACCTAAAGAATTATTAGGAACACCTGTTCTATTTCTCATTAATGCAATTATCTAGTCAACCAATCACATGGCAGTTGCTTCAATGCATTTAGGGGGGTGGTCCTGGTCAAGACAATCTCCTGAACTCCAAACTGAATGTCAGAATGGGAAGGAAAGGTGATTTAAGCAATTTTGAGCGTGGCATGGTTGTTGGCGCCAGACGGGCCGGTCGGAGTATTTCACAATCTGCTCAGTTACTGGGATTTTCACGCACAACCATTTCTAGGGTTTACAAAGAATGGTGTGAAAAGGGAAAAACATCCAGTATGCAGCAGTCCTGTGGGCGAAAATGCCTTGTGGATGCTAGAGGTCAGAGGAGAATGTGCAGACTGATTCAAGCTGATAGAAGAGCAACGTTGACTGAAATAACCACTCGTTACAACCGAGGTATGCAGCAAAGCATTTGTGAAGCCACAACACGCACAACCTTGAGGCGGATGGGCTACAACAGCAGAAGACCCCACCGGGTACCACTCATCTCCACTACAAATAGGAAAAAGAGGCTACAATTTGCACAAGCTAACCAAAATTGGACTGTTGAAGACCGGAAAAATGTTGCCTGGTCTGATGAGTCTCGATTTCTGTTGAGACATTCAAATGGTAGAGTTGAATTTGGCGTAAACAGAATGAGAACATGTATCCATCATGCCTTGTTACCACTGTGCAGGCTGGTGGTGGTGGTGTAATGGTGTGGGGGATGTTTTCTGGGCACACTTTAGGCCCCTTAGTGCCAATTGGGCATCGTTTAAATGCCATGGGCTACCTGAGCATTGTTTCTGACCATGTCCATCCCTTCATGACCACCATGTACCCATCCTCTGATGGCTACTTCCAGCAGGATAATGCACCATGTCACAAAGCTCGAATCATTTCAAATTGGTTTCTTGAACATGACAATGAGTTCACTGTACTAAAATGGCCCCCACAGTCACCAGATCTCAACCCAATAGAGCATCTTTGGGATGTGGTGGAACTGGAGCTTCGTGCCCTGGATGTGCATCCCTCAAATCTCCATCAACTGCAAGATGCTATCCTATCAATATGGGCCAACATTTCTAAAGAATGCTATCAGCACCTTGTTGAATCAATGGCACGTAGAATTAAGGCAGTTCTGAAGGCAAAAAGGGGTCCAAACCCGTATTAGTATGGTGTTCCTAATAATTCTTTAGGTGAGTGTATAATGTAAGTACTACATAGACAAAAGAAAAATCACTGAAAAAACTAAGGTAAAAACATTCTGCACGGTATGATATATAAATGTGTGGATGTCACTGGCCATATTATTGAAGAGAATCACAGAAATAAGATAATAATGCACTTAGTAAAGTAGATGCAAGCATTATATATGGATAAAGTCCTTACTCTGATATGATAAAATCTGAGACACTTAGTCAATATATTTTGATCAAAACACATCTGTGCCCGTCTACCAAGTGCCAAGGTGGTCTCAGGTCAGGCGGGTCCTACGCTAAACTAACCCAAGCCGTTGGGCTTCTATGTTCAGGAGCTGCACATATTGTGTGCTGCTCCTAGTCACCTCCATGTGCATCAAGCAACCAATGAAGGGAGGAGCAAGCACACCTATATGTACCACTTAATTAAGGTGCTCTATTGCATAGGAAGGGCAAAAGTGCAAAGGAATGCTACTCCCAAGAAAAATAGGTGCGCATTCACACTTGACCTTCACACCATCACACCTTCAAGTGTGAATGCGCACCTATTTATCTTGGGAGTAGCATTCCTTTGCACTTTTGCCCTTCCTATCCAATAGAGCGCCTTGATTAGGTGGTACATATAGGTGTCCTTGCTCCTCCTCCCATTGGTTGCTTGATGCACATGGAGGTGACTAGGAGCAGCACACCATATGTGCGGCGTCTGCGCTCCTGAACATAGAAGCCCAACGACTTACAGTAGGTTGGTTTAGCGTAGGATCCGCCTGACCTGAGACCACCTTGGTGCTTGGTAGGCGGGCACAGATGTGTTTTGATCAAAATATATTGACTAAGTGTCTCAGATTTTATCATATCAGAGTAAGGACTTTGTCCATATATAATGCTTGCATCTACTTTACTAAGTGCATTATTATCTTATTTCTGTGATTTTCTTCAATATACACTGCTCAAAAAAATAAAGGGAACACTTAAACAACACAATGTAACTCCAAGTCAATCACACTTCTGTGAAATCAAACTGTCCACTTAGGAAGCAACACTGAGTGACAATCAATTTCACATGCTGTTGTGCAAATGGGATAGACAACAGGTGGAAATTATAGGCAATTAGCAAGACACCCCCAATAAAGGAGTGGTTCTGCAGGTGGTGACCTGACCACTTCTCAGTTCCTATGCTTCCTGGCTGATGTTTTGGTCACTTTTGAATGCTGCCGGTGCTTTCACTCTAGTGGTAGCATGAGACGGAGTCTACAATCCACACAAGTGGCTCAGGTAGTGCAGCTTATCCAGGATGGCACATCAATGCGAGCTGTGGCAAGAAGGTTTGCTGTGTCTGTCAGCGTAGTGTCCAGAGCATGGAGGTGCTACCAGGAGACAGGCCAGAACATCAGGAGACGTGGAGGAGGCCATAGGAGGGAAACAACCCAGCAGCAGGACCGCTACATCCGCCTTTGTGCAAGGAGGAACAGGAGGAGCACTGCCAGAGCCCTGCAAAATGACCTCCAGCAGGCCACAAATGTGCATGTGTCTGCTCAAACGGTCAGAAACAGACTCCATGAGGGGGATATGAGGGCCCGACGTCCACAGGTGGGGGTTGTGCTTACAGCCCAACACCTTGCAGGACGTTTGGCATTTGCCAGAAAACACCAAGATTGGCAAATTCGCCACTGGCGCCCTGTGCTCTTCACAGATGAAAGCAGGTTCACACTGAGCACATGTGACAGACGTGACAGAGTCTGGAGACGCCGCAGAGAATGTTCTGCTGCCTGCAACATCCTCCAGCATGACCGGTTTGGCATTAGGTCAGTAATGGTGTGGGGTGGCATTTCTTTGGAGGGCCGCACAGCCCTCCATGTGCTCGCCAGAGGTAGCCTGACTGCCATTAGGTACCGAGATGAGATCCTCAGACCCCTTGTGAGACCATATGCTGGTGCGGTTGGCCCTGGGTTCCTCCTAATGCAAGACAATGCTAGACCTCATGTGGCTGGAGTGTGTCAGCAGTTCCTGCAAGATGAAGGCATTGATGCTATGGACTGGCCCGCCCGTTCCCCAGACCTGAATCCAATTGAGCACATCTGGGACATCACGTCTCGCTCTATCCACCAACGTCACGTTGCACCACAGACTGTCCAGGAGTTGGCAGATGCTTTAGTCCAGGTCTGGGAGGAGATCCCTCAGGAGACCGTCCGCCACCTCATCAGGAGCATGCATAGGCATTGTAGGGAGGTCATACAGGCACGTGGAGGCCACACACACTACTGAGCCTCATTTTGACTTGTTTTAAGGACATTACATCAAAGTTGGATTAGCCTGTAGTGTGTTTTTCCACTTTAATTTTGAGGGTGACTCCAAATCCAGACCTCCATGGGTTAAAAAATTTGATTTCCATTTTTTTTTTTGTGTGATTTTGTTGTCAGCACATTCAACTATGTAAAGAACAAAGTATTTCAGAAGAATATTTAATTAATTCAGATCTAGGATGTGTTATTTTTGTGTTCCCTTTATTTTTTTGAGCAGTGTATATTGTAAGGGATTGTCTGTTATCCGGGGGTCATTCTCACAGACTTGGCTACGGACACCAGATTGAAGTCCAAACGATTTTTAAGCACATCAGCACAAAACAGCAACCAAAACATAAATCAAAAACATAAATCCTCAGCCATCTGGCCACTGACTAAACAGTCTTTTCCTCTCTATCGGGATCAGGGTCTACCACCCAGCTCCCCAAAACACATCACCAGTGCTTACCCCACACACAGGGTTAGAGGGTCCCGGCCCCCACAGGCCTCCACACAGCCTGCTCCTTTCCCAGACTGGGAGCCACACCCAAGTCCAGCAACAGGATTAAATAGCATCCCTGGACATGGGCATATTACAGAATACCGGACTGGAGCATGGGGAACAGGCACCCACTCAGCACATTGCCTGTTCCCAGTAAAAGCCTGCCCCAGACTAGCTGGAGCCAGCTAAGCTAACTATTTTGGTGTCCACAAACTAATTTAGTGGCCATCTATATCTAGGGCCTTTACTCCACCAAGGCCAGGCCCCTTGGTGACACACTCCTGGTGCAAACAACACCCCTTTTTAATGCTTCCCCGGGACTTTACTGCACCCATCACTATTCACATTGCCACATATCCCCCCCCCCCGTGTTCAACCCTGTGGGGGTTAACACATGTAACAAACGGATGCTTGTGATAGGGCATCCGCATTAACTGCATTAACTGCTTTCCTACCTAGTAGAAACTGTCTAAAGGCCTTCTGTGTCCAACTAACGGCCAGACACTATTTTTCAACTGTTTTCTGAGTGACAATAACATGCTCTCGCACTCTTTGATTCTTGCTCTCATTCTCAGGCCTTTTCTTGTACTGCTGCAGCTCTTGACTGGACTGTTCGCATAGTTTCCCCCATTCATGGTCGTGTTCAGACCCTTTCTCTTTTTGCGGCGCTCCTTCAGCAGAGCACGCCTGCCCCCACTTGCTTCTTTTTCAGCAGTGGTTTCTTCAGATTTGGCCTCAGTTTCAAGGTCTTCTGCTTCTTCAGTGGCTCTCCCCACTTCGGCAGACCCCTCTTCAGCCTTATCCTTGGTCTCAGGAACATCCAAGGATTTCTCCCACTTCAAGACCTCGGCCTTAGCTTCTTCGGCCTCTGTTTCTTTGAAGTCTCCATTTATTCGCTTTCTCATCCTCCACAGTCATGGCATCATATCCTTGCCTTCTTAACTCCTCCTCCTCTTTCTCATCATATCAGGGACATCGGGATCTTCACCAGACTCGTCGTCTTCTGGCAATCCCTCCAGAGGTTCACCCAGGATTTTTTCCCCCATTCATTTAGGCTCTAACCCATCTCACAGTAGTAGACACCATCTGCATGCTGGTTGTCTGTCTCCTGGTATTTCTTCTCCAGCAGACTGCTGGCTTTCTGGAAGGCACTGATGGCAGAGGGAACATCTTTTATGACCAGGTCCTGGCTACTCATTGCCACGAGTCTCTTGGCTTCTGTATCCACATAAGCCCCATCAACTGGTTCAGCAGATACATCTTTCATCGTCTCTGCCTCAGCCAGCACCCTGGCGCCACCATCTCCAGACCCATTCTTGACAGGCTCTGGCTTAGACTTCTTCAACTGATAGACATTCTTCCCAACATCATCTTTTGAGCTCATGAGATCTTCCATCTCTGCTCTGAGTTGCTTGTTCAGCCTCTCACAGTCACCTCGCTCCTCAAGCACTTCTTCAAGGGATCAAGCCAAGGAGAGGGCCTCCTGTTCTAGATGCTCTTCACTCTGCTCTGCTGCAGCCAATGTAGGAGTATCACCATTCTCTTTTGGACACCCTGTGGGGGTTCCACCCAGGGTCCCTTTAAGCACTTTGTTTGTGTCTACTGCAGTCTTTTTCGGTGACTCTGTGAAGACAGCTAATCCCTTCTCTATCATATCTAGGGACCGTGTGGAGAGAGAAATCTTCATTATTGCAGCTGCACTGACGTGTCAGGTCAGCTACCCCTGCCTGGGTATGGGTCTCAGACACTAGGCTGCCATCTCCCCACTCAGCTCTCATCACATCAGGTATAACTGTCGTCTGGTCGCTACTAGTGACTGCCTGAATTTTGCAATACCTTGACATGGTAGCTTTCCTCTTTGCTAACGGTCACAGCACATACATTATATATAACACTGGGGTCATTATTAACCCTGACCTCTAGGGGCCTCGATGAGCCCATCTCCACATTGGACACCTCCCCAGAAACCATAGAATCCCGTGGAGACTGCATATCCACTTCTGGTACGTGTGGTACACCCTATAGGACTGCCACACTATATTCTTGCACATTTTTCACATTGGGTTCCCTCAGCTGTGAGCTCTCAACATCAATCAGCATTTTTATACCATATACATTTTACCAAGAGGCGGAGCTTCTCCGACCGCAGCCTGCAAAGGAAGAGGGTTGGCATCCTCATCTGACCTTGTACATAAACCCACATTACCATTATACATTTCAACTAATTCTGCACAATCACTTGGCACCTTGTCTGCACCATTGTTTCCAATGGTCATTTCACTTACACCACTGAGTTCAATGTGTATCTCCGTCACGCTCGCATTTAAACGGACAATTTGAAGTTTTGCAGGAGTTACATCACTTTCTGCATAAATATCACGCACATAGTTCCCAGCCACCCGGCTGGCAGGTACCTGGCTCTCTGCGTCCAACAACACCTGGACTGGACTGCCCTTCTCCATAAGGTCACACATTTGTGTAGCAGTCTCTAGTCCTGGTGTTTTTACACAGACTGGCTCGGCAGAGAGCAACTGCTGCCGGCTCATACCACAGCAACATGCCCGACCTCCAGAGCCCCCCTCACTGTCACTTTGTCTGCTATACAAGTAATAACTAGAACGCTCTTACCCAATGTTGTCACAGGTGCAGTCACCTCGGAAGATGAGGGCGCTCCACGTACCTCTCTACCGAGTTCATCATCTTTCTCCTGGATCCTGGGAACCGCCCGCCCAGGATCTTATGCAGACTCCACAATAGCTGCAGCGACTTCCGATTTCGCAATCCTGCTTTCTCTTACTCGTGGTCTAGCATAGGATCCTTGAGATTTGCTATTCCCCAGTAACTTCTGGTAACTGATGACACCGGTAAAGCGGTCACTTTCTCCAGGTAGGGGTTACTCCTAGCAACGTCATTACCGTTTCTCCACACATCCTCTCCAGGACTCGGTACACACTGACAGGGAAAATATACACTCCAGAGTGCCACACTGCTCTCCATCTTCTCCTCTTCCTGACGGTTGCCCTTGGCAATGGCATATATCTGCTTTTTCTCCGACACTCCCGGAACGCTACCGGCCTCCTGGAATTTTACAAAGTGTCCAGACCACGTCGAGGACCTTCTTTTCAGCAAATGATTAGTTCTCTGCTCCAGCTGCTTCATTATGTCCTCTGTGGCCCTTGTTTTCCTCCAAACTGGAGCACAATTCAAATGGGACGTCATCTTGACCCAAAAGTTTTCCCTGAGACCTATGACCAGAGTCAGTCTCGAAGCAACACAGTTCACTTAGCCAGAAAGCACAAAACCACACAACAACAACAAAAAAAATAAAAAAAATAAATAAATAATATATCTATATATATATATATATATATATATATATATACACATTATATTTTTTTTTTCCAAGTTGGTCTCTGTACCTTAGGGTTTCTGGCCCTTTAAATCTACACAGCTTTTGCTTGCAGCACAGCAGTATTCAGCAGCATCTGCTCTAGCCGTTTCCCCTAGCAACTGGTTTCTGTTGTGTCCTTTCAGCATGGACATTGCCCGCATCCGACACCAATTGTAAGGGATCGTCTCTAGCAGTGCAGATCTAAATATCTTCAGGCAGGGGCGGACTGGCCATAGACCCTACAGGGAAATTTATCGGTGGGCCAATGCCCAGAGGGCTACCTAGACCCTCCTCTTGGCCAAAAGCCAGGTACAAAAAGATCTGATGCTCTCCGCATTAATTAATTTAGGCGGTATTTTGTGCTCCATTGTGGTATTTGGTTCTGCTCAGGTAATATTTTGTTCTGCACTGTGGTATCTGCAGCCACTTTAAGGTTTTTTTACTGCACGTTTCTGCTGGAGAAGCCTATCAAGCATATACAAGGTGGAGCTCCAGCGCATCGGGCAGTCACAAATCAGACATCTGACGGGCAAGTGGTGTCGCTGCTGAACGTCAGAAAGGCGAGCCATGGCCGTGTAAGATCTTCTAAAATGGCCAGATATTTTCCTGGCCTGCCACAAGACGTCCTGGACTCCAGGGTATTTGGCAACGAATTGCTGCACGACTAAGTTCAGGACATGTGCCATGCACTGCACGTGTGTCATTTTGCCCTGTTTCAGCGTGCTCAGCAGATTGGCACTGTTGTCTCACACCACTTTACCAACTGTCAAATTGAGCAGGGTTAGCCACTGATCGGCCTGTGACCGCAGAGCTGAAAGCAGTGCAGGACCAGTATGGCTCTTGGGGTTTTTCAAGAGGGGGATTTTGTTAGCCATGTTTTTAATCCAATTTTATATTTTTTGTTCTTTTAAACATATGTATTTGACATCTATTTGTGCTGGCCTGCAGCAAAATTGATACGTTCAGCCCAGCAGGGGGAATCGTGACCGATAAGCGCACTCGCCTAGATCACGACAGTGTGGACTACCTCACATTTCTAAAAATGAATGAGGCACGGATCTCGGAGGAATTCAACACATGTGACGAGTCGACCACGTTTAATTGAATTTCCTCATGACATCCCAAAAATATCCGCCACCACCCAGAACAAATAATGGTCCCTGTCTTAGGTGAATACAGCGGCATAAAAGGCCTTTTCTGTCCGTTGAATGCCTAATGTTTTGAGCCTCGGAGGAATTCAACACCTGTGGCGACCACGTGTTTCAACTATTATCATTAGGGTTTTATCATTAGTTTTTTTTTTCAAGAGGGGGGATTTCGTTAGCCATGTTTTTAATCCAATTTTATCTTTTTTGCTATTTTAAACATATGTATTTGACATCTATTTGTGCTGGCCTACAGTAAAACTGATATCCAATGACCGTCTAATATACCTCCAGCCACATAATCACTTGATGTTTTCTGTCAGTTGAGTGCCTAATTTTTGGGGCCTGTACTCCCGTGGCCTAAAATATAATTTTTCTAGGCTCCAGCAGGGTACATTTTTGACAGTTTCCCTTTAAGGCACATAAAAATGGCCCCTGATTAAAATACATATTTTTTGTGGGAATTTTTGCCATTGATCCCCCTCTGGTATGCCACTGTCCATGTGGGACGATTTGTGCACTTCTTGTAAGTATTTGGCAGCTGCAACAATGTTCTGAAGGTTTTTCAGGTTTGCCTGTTAATAAAGTGAATGGGGCCCACCGCGAACTTGCGGTTAGCAAACATTTAATCGCATTTGCGCGTTCGCGAATCGTCCCAGCCGATTTTCATCATCACTAGTGATGTATGAGGAGGACTATGACATAGTGAGAATAACTGAGACATGGCTGGATGATATCTATGAATGGGCAGTTAACGTACAGGGTTACAGTCTGTTTAGAAATGATCGTCAAAACCTGAGAGGGGAGGGGTTTGCCTTTATGTAAAGTCCTGTATAAGACCCACACTCTGGGAAGATAAAAGTTAGGGATATGAACATGTGGAGTCACGGTGGGTACAAATACATGGAGGAAAAAACTATATTCAAATACTAATAGAAGTTTATTATATGTCATCTAATATACCAGAGTCCACAGAAAATCTACTTGTTAATGAAATAGATGAGACGACAAATCATATGAGGTTGTTATTATAGGGGACTTCAAATACCCAGATATAGACTGGTAAACTGAAACCTGTATATCTCATAAAGGAAACAGGTTCTTGGCAATAAGCAAAGACAATTACCTTTCCCAACTTGTTCAGGACCAAACTAGAGGGACGGCCATACTGGACTTGGTATTTACCAATAGACCTGACAGAACCACAGATGTGCAGGTTGGGGGACACCTGGGAAATAGTGACCATAAAGTAATAATCTTCCAATTGACATTCAAAAGAGTGTTTCTTCAGAGAGAAACAAAAATGCCAAACTTCAAAAAAGCTAAATTTAACCAACTGAGAGAGGCCATAGGCCTAAGTAACTGGGACAAAGTCCTCAAAAATAAAAATACAGCCACAAAATTGAATATTTTTAAAAGCATCCTAAAATCTGATTGTGAGAGGTACATACCTTATGGGAATAAAAGGTTAAGGAAGCATTGAAAAACTATAAGGAAAAAAATTAGAATATGTAAAAGACAAATAAAAACAGCCAAACTAGAGACCGAGAGATTAATTGCCAAAGAGAATAAAACCAACCCTAAAATGTTCTTCAATTATATAAATGGTAAAAAGTATAAATCTGAAGTTCTTGGCCCTTTACAGAGTGGTGAGGGGGAATTTGCAGAGAACAATGAGGAGAAAGCAAACCTATTAAATATTTTTATTTCTCCACTGTATTCACTGAAGAAAAAAACTGTCAGATGAAATGCAGAATGTAAAAGTAAATTCCCCATTAAAAGTGCTCTGTCTGACCCAGGAAGAAGTACAGCGGAGTCTTAAGAAAATTAAAATGGACAAATTGCCGGAACCAGATGGCATACCCCCCCCCGTATACTAAGAGAATTAAGTAATGTCATAGCCAGACCCTTATTTCTGATATTTAAGGACTCTATACTGACAGGGAGTGTTCCACAGGTGTCACGGAACCATGAACCAGACGTACAACAAGAGATAAGTGAAAAAGAGAAGGCTTTATTGAAAATAAAGCTGTAAAGCAAAAGTCCAAACGGATGGTGAAACCGAGCAGAGTCTTTGCGAAGCCAGAGGTCAGGAACCAGAAGGGTAGTCAGACAAAGCCAGGATCAGGAACCAGCAGGGTAGTCAGACGAAGCCAGGATCAGGAACCAGCAGGGTAGTCAGACGAAGCCAGGATCAGGAACCAGCAGGGTAGTCAGACGAAGCCAGGATCAGGAACCAGAAGCAGCAGCAGTCTTAGAAGCATGTGAACACAAGAGGACCAAGCAAGGAACTGAAGCCACAGACCTCCTATATATATGAGCTAGGCATCCAGCTCCTCCCAGGGGAAGGAGGAGCCGCAGGGTGGAAGGCTACAAGAAACCCAGAAACCAAGATGGCCGCCAGCACATGTCAAACGAAGGAGAGCAGCAAGCAGGTAAGACCATCACAGTACCTCCCCCTCAAGGGCCCCTCCTCCGCGGAGCACAAAACGGTTTCTGAGGGAAGCGTGCGTGGAAGGCTCGGAGCAAGGCAGGAGCATGGACATCTGCGGAGGGAACCCAGGAACGCTCCTCTGGACCATAACCACGCCAATGGACCAAAAACTGCAACCGACCGCGGACCAGGCGTGAGTCCAGGATATTGCTCACCTCATATTCCTCACGATTGCCCACTTGGACCGGACGAGGCCGAGGAACCGAGGAAGTGAAACGATTACACACCAGTGGCTTCAACAGGGAGACACCCAGAAACCAAGATGGCCGCCAGCACATGTCAAACGAAGGAGAGCAGTAAGCAGGTAAGACCATGACAACAGGATTGTCGCATAGCAAATGTGGTGCCAATATTCAATAAAGGTCCAAAAACAGAGCCCGGAAACTATAGGCCGGTAAGTTTAACATCTGTCATGGGTAAACTGTTTGAAGGTTTTCCAAGAGATGCTATCTTGTAGTAAAGATGGCCCGAATAGTTCGCCGGCGAATAGTTCCCGGCGAACATAGCTTGTTCGCGTTCACCGCGGCGGGCGAACATATGCGATGTTCGGTCCACCCCCTATACATCATCATTGAGTAAACTTTGACCCTGTACCTCACAGTCAGCAGACACATTCCAGCCAATCAGCAGCAGACCCTCTCTCCCAGACCCTCCCACCTCCCGGACAGCATCCATTTTAGATTCATTCGGAATCTGCATTCTCAGTGAGAGGAGGGAAAGTGCTGCTGCTGCTGATTCAATAGGGAAAGCGTTAGCTAGGGCATTGTTCTGTGTCCACAGACTCATCTGCTGTAAGGACAGCGTCCTGACAGCATCCCAAAAAGGCCTTTTCTGGGCTGGTACATCAGTCTGCTTTTTTTTTATTTTTTATATATACATATATTGCAGTTGCCTGCCCGTGTGTGAGAGGAGGGACAGTGCTGCTGCTGATTCAATAGGGAAAGCGTTAGCTAGGGCAGTGTTCTGTGTCCACAGACTCATCTGCTGTAAGGACAGCGTCCTGACAGCACCCCAAAAAGCCCTTTTCAGGGCTGGTACATCAGTCTGCTTTTTTTTTATATATACATATATTGCAGTTGCCTGCCCGTGTGTGAGAGGCTGTAGGCGCAATCACAGACAGCACTGTGTGCACACCATTCATACAGGGTGTGACAGAAAATACCTCGCAGATCAAAAAAATTCTATTTAATATTTTTCTGTGATATAATCCCATTTGCAAGCCAGCGTGTGTCAGGCCCACAGAGACTGTATTGTGGCCACTGGCTAGTGGCTAGGCCTCCACTTATACCGTTACAGGGTGTCATTTACTCACAAATACCTTGCAGATAAAAAAAATTCAATTTAATTTTTTTCTGTGATCTAATCCCATTTGCAAGCCCGTGTGTGTCAGGCCCACACAGACTGTATGTGGCCGCTGGCTAGTGGCTTAGACCTCCACTTATACCGTTACAGGGTGTCATTTACTCACAAATACCTCTCAGATAAAAAAAAAATTCTATTTAATTTTTTTCTGTGATCTAATACGATTTGCAAGCCCGTGTGTGTCAGGCCCACACAGACTGTATTGTGGCCACTGGCTAGTGGCTAGACCTCCACTTATACTGTTACAGGGTGTCATTTACTCACAAATACCTCGCAGATAAAAAAAAATTATATTTAATTTTTTTCTGTGATATAATCACAGTTGCAAGCCAGTGTGTGTCAGGCCCATACAGACTGTACTGTGCCCACTGCCCACCACTTATATAGGGTGGCACAGTACCTTGCACGCATAGTAACACTTATCTAATAAAAAATGACAGGCAGAGGCAGGCCACGCCGCAGGGGCCGTCGTGTTCATGGTGCTGTGATTTCCACTGGCCCTGGAATAATGCCCAGTGTTCAGAGGCCACGTACCCTGAACCCAAAAAATTCTGAGAAAATTGTTAACTGGCTTACACAGGACACCCAATCTTCAACAGCTTCCGCTAAGAACCTTGACGCACCATCCTCCTCCAGCTCAGCTTTGGTCATCTGCTCTCAAGTTATCACTCTCCCACCCGCCGCCACCACCACCACTACCACCACAGCCACCACAGCCGCTTCACTTGATCCCTCAGAGGAGTTATTTACACATCATTTGGATGAAATTAGTGATGCGCAACCATTATTGCCAGAGGATGGAGATAACAGGGATATGTCTCAGTCAGGCAACATTACACACATGGACGTACAGTGTGATGATGATGATGATGTTGTACCCACTGCTGCTTCCTTTGCTGAGGTATCAGATGCAACTGAAGTGGTTGATGATGACGATGTGTCCGTGGATGCCATGTGGGTGCCTGCTCGAAGAGAAGAAGAAGAGGGGGAAAGTTCAGAAGGGGAGACAGAGAGAAGGAGGAGACAAGTTGGAAGCAGGGGGAGGTCGTCGCAAGGAGCTAGTGGCACAGTCAGACAGCATGTATCGGCACCCGGGGTCAGCCAGACAGCACGCCAATCAACACATGCTGCTGCCACCACCAGAATGCCGTCATTGCAAAGCTCAGCAGTGTGGCATTTTTTTTGTGTGTCTTCCTCTGACAACAGCGATGCCATTTGCAAACTGTGCCAAAAGAAACTGAGTCGTGGGAAATCCAACACCCACCTAGGTACAACTGCTTTGCGAAGGCACATGATCGCACATCACAAACGCCTATGGGACCAACACATGATGACGAGTAGAAGCAGCACACAACCTCAAAGCCACCATCCTCCTCCTGGTCCAGCATCTTCAGCCACGTCAACCACTGCTGTCCTCCTTGCCCCCTCTCAACCACCTGCCACTCCGCCTCTCACCTTCACCAGTTCCATCTCATCTGCCCACAGTCAGGTGTCTGTAAAGGAAATGTTTGAGCGTAGGAAGCCAATGTCCCAGAGTCACCCCCTTGCCAGGCGTCTGACAGCTGGCTTGACGGAACTCTTAGCCCGCCAGCTTTTACCATACCAGCTTGTGGAGTCTGAGGCCTTCAAAAAATTTGTCGCTATTGGGACACCACAGTGGAAGGTACCCGGACGAATTTTTTTTTCAAAAAAGGCAATCCCAAACCTCTACTCAGTGATTGAAAAGGAAGTCATGGCATCTCTGGCATACAGTGTTGGGGCAAGGGTCCATCTGACCACTGATACCTGGTCTTCAAAGCACGGTCAGGGTAGGTATATCACCTACACTGCGCATTGGGTCAACCTGCTGACGGCTGACAAGCATGGAATGTGTGGCTCTGCAGCGGAGTTGGTGACACCGCCACAACTTGCAGGCAGGCCTACTGCCACCTCCTCTACTCCTCCTACTCCATCCTCTTCCATAACCTCCTCGGCTGAGTCCTCTTCTGCTGCGGCGTCTGGCTGCACATCAACTGAATCCCCCCAGCTCCCCAGGGGCTATTCCACATCCCGGATACGACAGTGTCACGCTGTCTTGGGGTTGACTTGCCTGAAAGCAGAGAGCTACACCGGACCAGCACTCCTGTCCGCCCTGAACGTACAGGTGGATCACATCGTACAATGCTTTGTGTCTAAGTACCCAGGCTTAAAGGACGTCCTCAAGCAGGCCAGGAAGGTGTGTGGCCATTTCAGGCGTTCCTACACGGCCATGGCGCACTTTTCAGACATTCAGCGCCGAAACAACATGCCAGTGAGGCGCTTGATTTGCGACAGCCCGACACGTTGGAATTCAACACTCCTAATGTTCGACCGCCTGCTCCAACAAGAAAAAGCCGTCAACGAGTATTTGTATGACCGGGGTGCTAGGACAGCCTCTGCGGAGCTGGGAATTTTTTTGCCACGTTACTGGACGCTCATGCGCAATGCCTGTAGGCTCATGCGTACTTTTGAGGAGGTGACAAACCTAGTCAGTCGCACCGAAGGCACCATCAGCGCCCTCAACCCATTTGTTTTCTTCCTGGACCGTGCCCTGCGAAGAGTGCTGGATCAGGCTGTAGATGAGCGTGAAGAGGAAGAGTTGTGGTCACCATCACCACCAGAAACAGCCTTGTCATCATCGCTTGCTGGACCTGCGGCAACGCTGGAAGAGGAGTGTGAGGAAGAAGAGTCAGAGGAGGAATGTGGCTTTGAGGAGGAGGAAGACCAACCACAGCAGGCATCCCAGGGTGCTCATTGTTGTCACCTATCTGGGACCCGTGGTGTTGTACGTGGCTGGGGTGAAGAACAGACCGTCAATGACATCAGTGAGGACAAGGAACGGGAAATGAGTAGCTCAGCATCCAACCTTGTGCAAATGGGGTCTTTCATGCTGTCATGTCTGTTGAGGGACCCTCGTATAAAAAGGCTGAAGGAGAACGACCTGTACTGGGTGGCCACGCTACTAGACCCCCGGTATAAGCAGAAAGTGGTGGAAATGTTACCAACTTACCAAAAGTCAGATTGGATGCAGCAGTTCGAAACAAAACTAAAAAATATGCTTTACACAGCTTATAAGGGGGATGTCACAGCACAACGGGAATCTAACAGGGGAAGAGGTGAAAGTAATCCTCCTCCTACCACGACCACGGCGGCAAGGACAGGACACTTTACAGATGTGTTGTTGATGGAGGACTTGCAGAGCTTTTTCAGTCCTACACATCGCCACAGCCCTTCGGGATCCAGCCTTAGAGAACGACTCGACCGACAGGTAGCAGACTACCTCGCCTTAACTGCAGATATCGACACTCTGAGGAGCGATGAACCCCTTGACTACTGGGTGTGCAGGCTTGACCTGTGGCCTGAGCTATCCCAATTTGCGATAGAACTTCTGGCCTGCCCCGCTTCAAGTGTCCTGTCAGAAAGGACCTTCAGTGCAGCAGGAGGCATTGTCACTGACAAAAGAAGTCGCCGCACTTTCATTAAGATGAATGAGGCATGGATCCCGAAGGGACTGACAGTGGGGGATACGTTTGACTAACAAAGGGCCTGATGACATGCCTTGGCCTCAAAATGGTCCCCACGCTGCTGTATTTAATGTCTGCATACCGGATGACTTTTGTGAATTCTCCGCCACCAACTAGGGTTCAAGCCGCAATGTTTTAGTCACCTTTCTGCCTTGAAAACATCAATTTTTCCGGCTGCAACAATAACGTTATTTTTCAGGCATGTGTACATGCCTAATTTTTCTGGCCTCTGGTGCTGCACTGTGGCTGCAAAAACAAAACAAGTGTCAAGGCACATACAAGTGTCAATTCCCCTTCGTGATCGTTACCTTATTGTGGTGAAGGGGCTTGCATATCACAATGAAGTGATCATCACCTCTATGAGTGTGTTGGTAATGTTGCCACACCCCAGATCATAAGGCCGTTGCTTCATTATGATCAGACCAAAAGCGATCGGCTGGATAATTATTTTTTTAAAGTTGTATGGGTGGGTTTTTAACCACTTAAGGACCACAGGTTTATACCCCCCTAAAGACCAGGCCCTTTTTTACAAATCGGCACTCCACAACTTTAGCGGTTTATTGCTTGGTCATGCAACTTACCACCCAAATGAATTTTACCTCCTTTTTTTTCTCACTAATAGAGCTTTCATTTGGGGGTATTTCATTGCTGCTGACATTTTAACTTTTTTTGTTATTAATCAAAATATACAGATTTTTTTGCAACAAAATGACATTTTTCACTTTCAGTTGTAAAATTTTGCAAAAAAAAAGACATCCATATATAAATTTTTCTCTAAATTTATTGTTCTACATGTCTTTGATAAAAAAAAAATGTTTGGGTAAAAAAAAAATGGTTTGGGTAAAAGTTTTAGCGTTTACAAACTATGGTACAAAAATGTGAATTTCCGCTTTTTGAAGCAGCTCTGACTTTCTGAGCACCTGTCATGTTTCCTGAGGTTCTACAATGGCCAGACAGTACAAACACCCCACAAATGACCCCATTTCGGAAAGTAGACACCCTAAGGTATTCGCTGATGGGCATAGTGAGTTCATAGAACTTTTTATTTTTTGTCACAAGTTAGCGGAAAATTATGATTTTTTTTTTTTTCTTACAAAGTCTCATAATCCACTAACTTGTGACAAAAAATAAAAACTTCCATGAACTCACTATGCCCATCACGAAATACCTTGGGGTGTCTTCTTTCCAAAATGGGGTCACTTGTGGGCTAGTTATACTGCCCTGGCATTCTAGGGGCCCAAATGCGTGAGAAGTAGTTTGAAATCAAAATCTGTAAAAAATGGCCGGTGAAATCCGAAAGATGCTCTTTGGAATGTGGGTCCCTTTGCCCACGTAGGCTGCAAAAAAGTGTCACACATGTGGTATCGCCGTATTCAGGAGAAGTTGGGAAATGTGTTTTGGGGTGTATTTTTACATATACTCATGCTGGGTGAGAGAAATATCTCGGCAAAAGACAACTTTTCCCATTTTTTTTTATACAAAGTTGGCATTTGACCAAGATATTTATCTCACCCAGCATGGGTATATGTAAAATGACACCCCTAAAGACTAGAGATGGCCCGAACTATCCGACGGCGAACAGTTCCCGGCGAACATAGCTTGTTCGCGTTCGCCTCTGCCGGGCGAACACATGCGATGTTCGGTCCGCCCCCTATACATCATCATTGAGCAAACTTTGACCCTGTACCTCACAGTCAGCAGACACATTCCAGCCAATCAGCAGCATACCCTCCCTCCCAGACCCTCCCACCTCCTGCACAGCATCCATTTTAGATTCATTCTGAAGCTGCAGTCTTAGTGAGAGGAGGGAGACTGTAACTGCTGCTGATTTAATTGGGAAATCGATAGCTAGGCTAGTGAATTCAGTGTCCACTCCAGTCCTGAAAGACTCATCTGATCTCTGCTGTAAGGACAGCGTCCTGACAGCACCCCAAAAAGCCCTTTTTAGGGCTGCAACATTAGTCTGCTTTTTTTTTTTCCTTTATATACATATTGCAGTTGCCTGGCCTGCCTGTGTGTGAGGAGCTGCAGGCCCACAGACTGTAGTGTGCCCACTGCCAGTGCTCACCCCTGTCATTCCGTGTGGCACAGGACTTTGCTTAAAAAAAGGCACTTAATTTTTACACTTTAATCTAAGGTTAGTTGCCTGCCAGTGTGTGTCAGGCTGACTTCCACTGACTGTAGTGTGCCCACTGCCAGTGCCCACCACTCATACCGGCTGGCACAGGACTTTGCATAAAAAAGGCATTTAATTTTTACACTTTAGTGTAATTTCAGCTGCTTGCCTGCTGCTAGTGTGTGTCAGGCCGACTTCAACTGACTGTAGTGTGCCCACTGCCAGTGCCCACCCCTGTCATCCCGTGTGGCACAGGACTTTGCTTAAAAAAAAGGCACTTCATTTTTACACTTTAATCTAAGGTTAGTTGCCTGCCAGTGTGTGTCAGGCCGACTTCAACTGACTGTAGTGTGCCCACTGCCAGTGCCCACCCCTGTCATCCCGAGTGGCACAGGACTTTGCTTAAAAAATAGGCACTTAATTTTTACACTTTAATCTAAGGTTAGTTGCCTGCCAGTGTGTGTCAGGCTGACTTCCACTGACTGTAGTGTGCCCACTGCCAGTGCCCACCACTCATACCGGCTGGCACAGGACTTTGCTTAAAAAAGGCATTTAATTTTTACACTTTAATGTAATTTCAGCTGCTTGCCTGCTGCTAGTGTGTGTCAGGCCGACTTCAACTGACTGTAGTGTGCCCACTGCCAGTGCCCACCCCTGTCATACCGAGTGGCACAGGACTTTGCTTAAAAAATAGGCACTTAATTTTTACACTTTAATCTAAGGTTAGTTGCCTGCCAGTGTGTGTCAGGCTGACTTCCACTGACTGTAGTGTGCCCACTGCCAGTGCCCACCACTCATACCGGCTGGCACAGGACTTTGCTTAAAAAAGGCATTTAATTTTTACACTTTAATGTAATTTCAGCTGCTTGCCTGCTGCTAGTGTGTGTCAGGCCGACTTCAACTGACTGTAGTGTGCCCACTGCCAGTGCCCACCCCTGTCATACCGAGTGGCACAGGACTTTGCTTAAAAAATAGGCACTTAATTTTTACACTTTAATCTAAGGTTAGTTGCCTGCCAGTGTGTGTCAGGCTGACTTCCACTGACTGTAGTGTGCCCACTGCCAGTGCCCACCACTCATACCGGCTGGCACAGGACTTTGCATAAAAAAGGCATTTAATTTTTACACTTTAGTGTAATTTCAGCTGCTTGCCTGCTGCTAGTGTGTGTCAGGCCGACTTCAACTGACTGTAGTGTGCCCACTGCCAGTGCCCACCCCTGTCATACCGAGTGGCACAGGACTTTGCTTAAAAAATAGGCACTTAATTTTTACACTTTAATCTAAGGTTAGTTGCCTGCCAGTGTGTGTCAGGCTGACTTCCACTGACTGTAGTGTGCCCACTGCCAGTGCCCACCACTCATACCGGCTGGCACAGGACTTTGCTTAAAAAAGGCATTTAATTTTTACACTTTAATGTAATTTCAGCTGCTTGCCTGCTGCTAGTGTGTGTCAGGCCGACTTCAACTGACTGTAGTGTGCCCACTGCCAGTGCCCACCCCTGTCATACCGAGTGGCACAGGACTTTGCTTAAAAAATAGGCACTTAATTTTCACACTTTAATCTAAGGTTAGTTGCCTGCCAGTGTGTGTCAGGCTGACTTCCACTGACTGTAGTGTGCCCACTGCCAGTGCCCACCACTCATACCGGCTGGCACAGGACTTTGCATAAAAAAGGCATTTAATTTTTACACTTTAGTGTAATTTCAGCTGCTTGCCTGCTGCTAGTGTGTGTCAGGCCGACTTCAACTGACTGTAGTGTGCCCACTGCCAGTGCCCACCCCTGTCATACCGAGTGGCACAGGACTTTGCTTAAAAAATAGGCACTTAATTTTTACACTTTAATCTAAGGTTAGTTGCCTGCCAGTGTGTGTCAGGCTGACTTCCACTGACTGTAGTGTGCCCACTGCCAGTGCCCACCACTCATACCGGCTGGCACAGGACTTTGCTTAAAAAAGGCATTTAATTTTTACACTTTAATGTAATTTCAGCTGCTTGCCTGCTGCTAGTGTGTGTCAGGCCGACTTCAACTGACTGTAGTGTGCCCACTGCCAGTGCCCACCCCTGTCATACCGAGTGGCACAGGACTTTGCTTAAAAAATAGGCACTTAATTTTTACACTTTAATCTAAGGTTAGTTGCCTGCCAGTGTGTGTCAGGCTGACTTCCACTGACTGTAGTGTGCCCACTGCCAGTGCCCACCACTCATACCGGCTGGCACAGGACTTTGCATAAAAAAGGCATTTAATTTTTACACTTTAGTGTAATTTCAGCTGCTTGCCTGCTGCTAGTGTGTGTCAGGCCGACTTCAACTGACTGTAGTGTGCCCACTGCCAGTGCCAACCACTGATACCGGGTGGCACAGTAGCTTGCCGATAAATAAGGCATTTAATTTTTACACTTTAGTCTAAATTCAGTTGCTTGCCTGCTGCCAGTGTGTGTCAGGCCCGCTTCCACTGACTGTAGTGTGCCCACTGCCAGTGCCAACCACTGATACCGGGTGGCACAGTAGCTTGCCGATAAATAAGGCATTTAATTTTTAGACAGTAGTCTAAATTCAGTTGCTTGCCTGCTGCCAGTCAGTGTGTCAGGCCCTCTTCCACTGACTGTAGTGTGCCCACTGCCAGTGCCAACCACTCATACCAGGGTGGCACAGTAGCTTGCCGATAAATAAGGCATTTAATTTTTACACTTTAGTGTAATTTCAGTTGCTTGCCTGCTGCCAGTGTGTGTCAGGCCCGCTTCCACTGACTGTAGTGTGCCCACTGCCAGTGCCAACCACTGATACCGGGTGGCACAGTAGCTTGCCGATAAATAAGGCATTTAATTTTTAGACAGTAGTCTAAATTCAGTTGCTTGCCTGCTGCCAGTCAGTGTGTCAGGCCCTCTTCCACTGACTGTAGTGTGCCCACTGCCAGTGCCAACCACTCATACCGGGTGGCACAGTAGCTTGCCGATAAATAAGGCATTTAATTTTTACACTTTAGTGTAATTTCAGTTGCTTGCCTGCTGCCAGTGTGTGTCAGGCCCGCTTCTACTGACTGTAGTGTGCCCACTGCCAGTGCCAACCACTCATACCGGGTGGCACAGTAGCTTGCCGATAAATAAGGCATTTAATTTTTACACTTTAGTGTAATTTCAGTTGCTTGCCTGCTGCCAGGCGTGTGTCAGGCCCGCTTCTACTGACTGTAGTGTGCCCACTGCCAGTGCCAACCACTGATACCGGGTGGCACAGTAGCTTGCCGATAAATAAGGCATTTAATTTTTAGACAGTAGTCTAAATTCAGTTGCTTGCCTGCTGCCAGTGTGTGTCAGGCCCGCTTCCACTGACTGTAGTGTGCCCACTGCCAGTGCCAACCACTGATACCGGGTGGCACAGTAGCTTGTCGATAAATAAGGCATTTAATTTTTACACTTTAGTGTAATTTCAGTTGCTTGCCTGCTGCCAGTGTGTGTCAGGCCCGCTTCTACTGACTGTAGTGTGCCCACTGCCAGTGCCAACCACTGATACCGGGTGGCACAGTAGCTTGCCGATAAATAAGGCATTTAATTTTTAGACAGTAGTCTAAATTCAGTTGCTTGCCTGCTGCCAGTGTGTGTCAGGCCCTCTTCCACTGACTGTAGTGTTCCCACTGCCAGTGCCAACCATTCATACCGGGTGGCACAGTAGCTTGCCGATAAATAAGGCATTTAATTTTTACACTTTAGTGTAATTTCAGTTGCTTGCCTGCTGCCAGTGTGTGTCAGGCCCTCTTCCACTGACTGTAGTGTGCCCACTGCCAGTGCCAACCACTGATACCGGGTGGCACAGTAGCTTGCCGATAAATAAGGCATTTAATTTTTAGACAGTAGTCTAAATTCAGTTGCTTGCCTGCTGCCAGTGTGTGTCAGGCCCACTTCCACAGACTGTAGTGTGCCCACTGCCAGTGCCAACCACTCATACCGGGTGGCACAGTACCTAGCACGCGTAGTACCACTTATCTAAAAAAAAAATGACAGGCAGAGGCAGGCCACCCCGCAGGGGCCGTCGTGGTCGTGGTGCTGTGATTTCCACTGTCCCTGGAATAATGCCCAGTTTTCAGAGGCCACGTACCCTGAACCCGAAAAATTCAGAGGACGTAGTTGACTGGCTTAGACAGGACACCCAATCTTCAACAGCTTCCGCTAAGAACCTTGACGCACCATCCTCCTCCAACTCAGCTTCGGTCACCTGCTCTCAAGTTACCACGCACCCGCCCGTCGCCACTACCACCACAGCCACCACAGCCGCTTCACTTGATCCGTCAGAGGAGTTATTTACGCATCAGTTGGATGCAATTAGTGATGCGCAACCATTATTGCCAGATGATGTAGATTACGGGGATATGTCTCAGTCAGGCAGGATTACACACATGGACGTACAGTGTGATGATGATGATGTTGTACCCGCTGCTGCTTCCTTTGCTGAGGTGTCAGATACAAGTGAAGCGGTTGATGATGACGATGTGTCCACGGATGCCACGTGGGTGCCTGCTCGAAGAGAAGAAGAGGGGGAAAGTTCTGAAGGGGAGACAGAGAGAATGAGGAGACGAGTTGGAAGCAGGGGGAGGTCGTCGCAAGGAGTTAGTGGCACAGTCAGACAGCATGTATCGGCACCTGGGGTCAGCCAGACAGCACGCCAGTCAACGCATGCTGTTGCCACCACTAGAATGCCGTCATTGCAAAGCTCAGCAGTGTGGCATTTTTTTTGTGTGTCTGCCTCTGATAAAAGCAATGCCATTTGCAACCTGTGCCAAAAGAAACTGAGTCGTGGGAAGTCCAACACCCACCTTGGTACAACTGCTTTGCGAAGGCACATGATCTCACATCACAAACGCCTATGGGATCAACACATGAGTACAAGCAGCACACAAACTCAAAGCCACCATGCTCCTCCTGGTCCTGCATCTTCAGCCACGTCAACCACTGCTGTCCTCCCTGCCCCCTCTCAACCACCCGCCACTCCATCTCTCACCTTCAGCAGTTCCTGCTCATCTGCCCACAGTCAGGTGTCTGTCAAGGACATGTTTGAGCATAAGAAGCCAATGTCACAAAGTCACCCCCTTGCCCGGCGACTGACAGCTGGCTTGACGGAACTCTTAGCCCGCCAGCTTTTACCATACCAGCTGGTAGAGTCTGAGGCCTTCAAAAAATTTGTCGCTATTGGGACACCACAGTGGAAGGTACCCGGACGAAATTTTTTTTCAAAAAAGGCAATCCCAAACCTCTACCATGTCATTGAAAAGGAAGTCATGGCATCTCTGGCATACAGTGTTGGGGCAAGGGTCCATCTGACCACTGATACCTGGTCTGCAAAGCACGGTCAGGGCAGGTATATCACGTATACTGCGCATTGGGTCAACCTGCTGACGGCTGACAAGCATGGAATGCGTGGCTCTGCAGCGGAGTTGGTGACACCACCACGACTTGCAGGCAGACCTACTGCCACCTCCTCTACTCCTACTCCATCCTCTTTAATTTCCTCCTCGGCTGAGTCCTCTTCTGCTGCGGCGTCTGGCTGCACATCAACTGATTCCCCCCAGCTCCCCAGGGGCTATTCCACATCCCGGATACGACAGTGTAACGCTATCTTGGGGTTGACTTGCCTGAAAGCAGAGAGCCACACAGGACCAGCACTCCTGTCCGCCCTGAACGCACAGGTGGATCAGTGGCTGACCCCGCACCAACTGGAGATCGGCAAAGTGGTGTGTGACAATGGAAGCAATCTGTTGGCGGCATTAAATTTGGGCAAGTTGTCACATGTGCCGTGCATGGCACATGTGTTGAATCTCATCGTACAACGTTTTGTGTCTAAGTACCCAGGCTTACAGGACGTCCTCAAGCAGGCCAGGAAGGTGTGTGGCCATTTCAGGCGTTCCTACACGGCCATGGCGCACTTTTCCGATATTCAGCGGCGAAACAACATGCCAGTGAGGCGCTTGATATGCGACAGCCCGACACGTTGGAATTCAACACTCCTAATGTTCGACCGCCTGCTCCAACAAGAAAAAGCCGTCAACGAGTATTTGTATGACCGGGGTGCTAGGACAGCCTCTGCGGAGCTGGGAATCTTTTTGCCACGTTACTGGACACTCATGCGCAATGCCTGTAGGCTTATGCGTCCTTTTGAGGAGGTGACAAACCTAGTCAGTCGCACCGAAGCCACCATCAGCGACCTCATCCCATTTGTTTTCTTCCTGGAGCGTGCCCTGCGAAGAGTTCTGGATCAGGCTGTAGATGAGCGTGAAGAGGAAGAGGAAGAGTTGTGGTCACCATCACCACCAGAAACAGCCTTGTCATCATCGCTTGCCGGACCTGCAGCAACGCTGGAAGAGGAGTATGAGGAAGAGGAGTCAGAGGAGGAATGTGGCGGCTTTGAGGAGGAGGAAGACCAACCACAGCAGGCACCCCAGGGTGCTCGTTGTTGTCACCTATCTGGGACCCATGGTGTTGTACGTGGCTGGGGGGAAGAACAGACCGTCAATGACATCAGTGAGGACGAGGAACGGGAAATGAGAAGCTCTGCATCCAACCTTGTTCAAATGGGGTCTTTCATGCTGTCATGTCTGTTGAGGGACCCACGTATAAAAAGGATAAAGGAGAACGATCTGTACTGGGTGACCACGCTACTAGACCCCCGGTATAAGCAGAAAGTGGCAGAAATGTTACAAAATTACCGAAAGTCGGAAAGGATGCAGCAGTTCAAAACCAAACTAAAAAATATGCTTTACACAGCTTATAAGGGAGATGTCACAGCACAACGGGAATCTAACAGGGGAAGAGGTGAGTGTAATCCTCCTCCTACCACGGCGGCAAGGACTGGACGATTTACAGATGTGTTGTTGATGGAGGACATGCGGAGCTTTTTCAGTCCTACTCATCGCCACAGCCCTTCGGGATCCAGCCTTAGAGAACGACTCGACCGACAGGTAGCAGACTACCTCGCCTTAACAGCAGATATCGACACTCTGAGGAGCAATGAACCCCTTCACTACTGGGTGTGCAGGCTTGACCTGTGGCCTGAGCTATCCCAGTTTGCGATAGAACTTCTGGCCTGCCCTGCTTCAAGTGTCCTGTCAGAAAGGAGCTTCAGTGCAGCAGGAGGCATTGTCACTGACAAGAGAAGTCGCCTCGGTCAAAAAAGTGTTGATTACCTCACCTTCATAAAGATGAATGAGGCATGGATCCCGAAGGGACTGACAGTGGGGGATACGTTTGACTAACAAAAGGCCTGATTACATGCCTTGGCCTCAAAATGGTCCCCACGCTGCTGTATTTAATGTCTGCATACCGGATGACTTTCGTGAATTCTCCACCACCAACTAGGGTTCAAGCCGTAATGTTTTAGTCACTTTTCTGCCTGGAAAACATAAATTTTTCCGGCCGCTGCTACAATAGCGTCTGCAACAGTGCCATTATTTTTCAGGCATGTGTACATGCCTAATTTTTCTGTCCTATGGTGCAGCACTGTGGCTGCAAAAACAAACCAAAAAAAAAAGGCACATACAAGTGTCAATTCCCCTTCGTGATCGTTACCTTGTTGTGGTGAAGGGGCTTGCGTATCACAATGAAGCAATCATCATCACCTCTATAAAAGTGTGTTGGCAATGTTGCCACACCCCAGATGATAAGGCCGTTGCTTCATTATGGTCAGACCAAAAGCGATCGGGTGGCCACGCTACTAGACCCCCGGTATAAGCAGAAAGTGGCAGAAATGTTACCAAATTACCAAAAGTCGGAAAGGATGCAGCAGTTCAAAACCAAACTAAAAAATATGCTTTACACAGCTTATAAGGGGGATGTCAATGGGGGATTCGACAATGGTTAATCAATTCGACCGGATAGGGTCCGTAACAGGGATTAAACTGATAGCAATAGTACTAGTTAAGACACCACTCATATAGGGTGTCACAGCACATTGCTCTGTGCACGCGCAGTGCCCCAATTTGGGAGTAAGAGGACCGACCAAGCTGCTTTTTCCATCTCCCGGTTCCTGAAATCAATTCAGTTTAGTGTATGAGAGTTTGGTCTGTCACTGTGAAGGCAGTCGAAGGTACCCGGCCTAAATTTTTTTTCATAAAAGGCAATTCCTGATATGGGACGTAACAGGGATTAAACTGATGAGAATAATACTACAGAAAATACCACTCATATCGGTGGAGGGAGCCAGCGTTTTTTTAACCATCTCCCCGTTCAAAAAATCTATTTAATAAATGGCCCCCAGATTGGGGATGTTAGAGGGATTAAACTGATGAGAATAGTACTACAGAAAATACCACTCATATCGGGTGTGACAGTAAATTGCACGGCGCAGATGCAGTCACCGTGGTTTAAAACAGAGTGGAGGGAGCCAGCGTTTTTTTAACCATCTCCCCGTTCGAAAAATCTATTCAATAAATGGCACCCAGATTGGGGACGTTAGAGGGATTAAACTGATGAGAATAGTACTACAGAAAATACCACTCATATCGGGTGTGACAGTAAATTGCACGGCGCAGACGCAGTCACCGTGGTTTAAAACAGAGTGGAGGGAGCCAGGTTTTTTTTAACCATCTCCCCGTTCGAAAAATCTATTCAATAAATGGCACCCAGATTGGGGACGTTAGAGGGATTAAACTGATGAGAATAGTACTACAGAAAATACCACTCATATCGGGTGTGACAGTAAATTGCACGGCGCAGACGCAGTCACCGTGGATTAAAACAGAGTGGAGGGAGCCAGCGTTTTTTTAACCATCTCCCCGTCCGAAAAATCTGTTTAATAAATGGCCCCCAGATTGGGGAGTCGGGGACGTTAGAGGGATTAAACTGATGAGAATAGTACTACAGAAAATACCACTCATATCGGGTGTGACAGTAAATTGCACGGCGCAGACGCAGTCACCGTGGATAAAAACAAAGGGGAGGGAGCCAGCGTTTTTTTAACCATCTCCCCGTTCGAAAAATCAATTCAATTGACCTTTCGGGGACCCTTGGTGTTGTACGTGGCTGGGTGGAGGAAGAAACCTTCAATGACATCACCGGGACGTGGCTAGCTTGGTATCCAACCTTGTGCAAATGGGGAGTTTGCGGTTGTGCAAATGAACTGTTTGCGGTGCATTAAAAGGGGAGTTTGGTCTGTCAATGTCTGTGATGCGGGCGTAACCCTTACACTACCTGATCGATACAACATCATACCTGATCGTATACACACACTGGATGTTTTAAAGCACGTTATTCCAAACAATTTAGGAATGTTAGTTGATTTATGCCCTTTATGGATTAAAACCCGACTCTGCGTCCACTACGTAATTTTCCATGGGAGTTTTGCCATAGATCCCCCTCCGGCATGCCACAGTCCAGGTGTTAGACCCCTTGAAACAACTTTCTCATCACTATTGTGGCCAGAAAGAGTCCCTGTGGGTTTTAAAATTCGCCTGTCTATTGAAGTCTATGGCGGTTCGCCCGGTTCGCCAGTTCGCGAACATTTGCGGAAGTTCGCGTTCGCTGTTCGCGAACTGAAAATTTTATGTTCGCGACATCACTACTAAAGACATTCCCCAACTTCTCCTGAGTACGGCGATACCAGATGTGTGACACTTTTTTGCAGCCTAGATGCGCAAAGGGGCCCACATTCCTTTTAGGAGAGCATTTTTAGACATTTGGACCCCAGACTTCTTCTCACGCTTTAGGGCCCCTAAAATGCCAGGGCAGTATAAATACCCCACATGTGACCCCATTTTGGAAAGAAGACACCCCAAGGTATTCAATGAGGGGCATGGCGAGTTCATAGAAATTATTTTTTTTTGCCACAAGTTAGTGGAAATTTTTTATTTTATTTTTTTCTCACAAAGTCTCCCTTTCCGCTAACTTGGGACAAAAATTTCAATCTTTCATGGACTCAATATGCCCCTCAGCGAATACCTTGGGGTGTCTACTTTCCGAAATGGGGTCACATGTGGGGTATTTATACTGCCCTGGCATTTTAGGGGCCCTAAAGCGTGAGAAGAAGTCTGGAATATAAATGTCTAAAAAATTTTACGCATTTGGATTCCGTGAGGGGTATGGAGAGTTTATGTGAGATTTTATTTTTTGACACAAGTTAGTGGAGTATGAGACTTTGTAAGAAAAAAAAAAGAAAAAAAATTTCTGCTAACTTGGCCCAAAAAAAATTCTGAATGGAGCCTTACATGGGGGTGATCAATGACAGGGGGGTGATCAGGGAGTCTATATGGGGTGATCACCCCCCTGTCATTGATCACCCCCCTGTAAGGCTCCATTCAGACATCAGTATGTTTTTTACGGATCCACGGATACATGGATCGGATCCGCAAAACACATACGGACATCTGAAAGGAGCCTTACAGGGGGGTGATCAATGACAGGGGGGTGATCAATGACAGGGGGGTGATCAGGGAGTCTATATGGGGTGATCACCCCCCTGTCATTGATCACCGCCCTGTAAGGCTCCATTCAGATGTCCGTATGTGTTTTGCGGATCCGATCCATGTATCAGTGGATCCGTAAAAATCATACGGACGTCTGAATGGAGCCTTACAGGGGGGTGATCAATGACAGGGGGGGGATCAATGACAGGGGGGTGATCAGGGAGTCTATATGGGGTGATCACCCCCATCATTGATCACCCCCCTGTAAGGCTCCATTCAGACGTCCGTATGTGTTTTGCGGATCCGATCCGTGTATCAGTGGATCCGTAAAAATCATACGGACGTCTGAATGGAGCCTTACAAGGGGGTGATCAATGATAGGGGGGTGATCAGAGAGTCTATATGGGGTGATCAGGGGTTAATAAGTGATAGGGGGGGGTGTAGTGTAGTGGTGTTTGGTGCTACTTATTACTGAGCTGCCTGTGTCCTCTGGTGCTCGATCCAAGCAAAAGGGACCACCAGAGGACCAGGTAGCAGGTATATTAGACGCTGTTATCAAAACAGCGTCTAATATACCTGTTAGGGGTTAAAAAAATCGCATCTACAGCCTGCCAGCGAACGATCGCCGCTGGCAGGCTGAAGATCCACTCGCTTACCTTCCGATCCTGTGAAAGATTCGGACCGCACGTATCATAAATATACGGTATAAAACAGATTCTTTCTTCTTTCTCCCTTCACAAAGTTACCAAGGTCTGCAGATCTCCTAGTGATGGATATCCTGCAACTTACAAAGAAAATCAATAGGGTAGATCCGTAGGTTTAAACTGCCCTGTGGTGCACAGATTGTACTTACACGGCACTCCACCAATATCGAGCGTATCACAGATATCCTCTGTAAACTGGTTGGTTCTCCGCAAGGAAGATGCACGCTCACATGCTGTTACACAGGGCTCAACCACGGACTTGATTACAGCATACACCTGGTGAGTCTGCTGGGATTCCCAAATTCTTTTGGTTCAAAGTTTTCTGTGGATACAAGTTGCTCCCACCATAGTGAAGCTCCGATAACTCATTTAAAAGGTTTATTAGTACATACTTACAAACATGCACTTTAAAATCGCATTAAAATCCCAGCGTCTTTTTCCTTGCCCAAAGGGCATTTTAAAGTGCATGTTTGTAAGTATGTACTAATAAACCTTTTAAACGAGTTATCGGAGCTTCACTATGGTGGGAGCAACTTGTATCCACAGAAAACTTTGAACCAAAAGAATTTGGGAATCCCAGCAGACTCACCAGGTGTATGCTGTAATCAAGTCCGTGGTTGAGCCCTGTGTAACAGCGTGTGAGCGTGCATCTTCCTTGCGGAGAACCAACCAGTTTACAGAGGATATCTGTGATACGCTCGATATTGGTGGAGTGCCGTGTAAGTACAATCTGTGCACCACAGGGCAGTTTAAACCTACGGATCTACCCTATTGTTTTTCTTTGTAAGTTGCAGGATATCCATCACTAGGAGATCTGCAGACCTTGGTAACTTTGTGAAGGGAGGAAGAAGAAAGAATCTGTTTTATACCGTATATTTATGATACGCGCGGTCCGAATCTTTATGTACATTCTTTGAAAGTGTAATCTACCCCACAACACTCCACGGACCTGCAGCATTTTATTGCGGACTGGTGATTAAGTATATATATATTTTTTACATGTCCTATTATTGTCTGCATTACGGACAAGGATAGTACTGTTCTATGAAGGGCCAGCTGTTCCATTCCGCAAAATACGGAATGCACACTGATGTCAGCCGTATTTTTGCACATGGATATTATCCGGTCGTGTGCATGAGCCCTTATTGTAGACACCAAAGTTCTTCTGTTTACAGTGTATCTTAAGTATCTCTGCTTGCTATTTTATAATATTGCAATGTATGAGATGTAGATTTTATGCAAAACATATACTCTGGAAAGCCTATATGAACAAGTAGAATCTTTAATAGCAAATGAGGTACAGAATATACTCAGCCACTGTCAGTCTACTGAAGTTTTTATTCTTCTTCTCTCAGGCGACACCTCCAATCATTATTATTACTTTACAAGCACTGACAGTTTCAATATGAAAGAGTACATTTGCTCAGAATGTCTTGCTTTTTGTAAAACAATGCCCTGTAGATCTTGCCAGAAGTGAAAGTGCCAGCATCCCAAGTGAGAGAACAAAGGCAGCCTTCACGAGTAGAAAAGGAAATACCTTTCATGTTTGGGTACCTATACTTGTTTATTTGTGTTTTGTCTTTTAAGATACTCACAGGGAAAAAAATAAGATTATTACACGAACAGGCCTGTTCCTTCATTCAAGCTTCCTGATTCTGCGTTTGGAAATTTGTAACTTAATACTGGAAACCTAGTTTAGATTCTTCTCGCAGCACTCATGCAACAGTCTTTTTTGTGGCTACGGTGGAGGTTTCTATGTTTAAGTTACTAACAGTTCTGATGGCCACTGTACTAGTAGCATACACATATTCAGCACCGCAGCATTCTTCAGCCAAACCACCGTTTCCTGAATCTCTGTGGAAAAATATTTATTTTCCCATCGTGACCTTAACTATAAAGCAACAACACATTACAGTGAAGGTTATTTTAACTTCTAGATTTTTTGTTAGTCTATAGCATTGTCAATGTTCTTGTGACAAGTCGGGTATCAGTCATGGAACCATTTATATGCACTCTCATTAACACAGAAAATAATTCATATATAATGAGAACTTTTAAAACAGTTTAGATATTCAGTCAAGTTTGCAATGCACTCAGAATATAGTGCTATTTGCTTTTACACAGTCAGAGTTGGCCAACTATAAGCAGGTTTAGTGATCAGTAGTGATGGACAAACATTGGCCAGGACAGTTCGCGAACGTGATCAAATGAAAGCGAACCGCAAATTCACGGTGGGCCCCTTTCACTTTAATGGCAGGCGAACCTGAAAAACCATCAGCTCATAATTGCAGCCAACAAATACTTAGTAGAAGTGTACAAATAGTCCCACAACATGGACAGTGACATACTAGAGGGGGATCAATGACAAAAATTACAACAAAAAATAATTATCTTAATTAGGGGACATTTTTATGTGTCTTAATAGGAAATTCTCTGACATGTGTCCTGTTGGAGCCTAGAAATTTTTTATTTTAGGCCATGGTAGTACGGGCCTTAAAAATTAGGCATTCACCTGACATAAAAGAAATTCAGATTATGCGGCTCTAGGTACAATATGCGGTCAATGGATAAAAAATTTACTGTAGGCCACTGGACTACAGGCCCCAAACATTAGGCATTCACCGGACAGAAAAGATCATGTGATTATGTGGCAAGATGTATATTACACGGTCAATGGATATCAATTTTACTGCAGGCCAGTTCAAATACAGAAAAATAATGAAGGGTGGTCCCTTGGGGTTTACCCCAAAATAGACTACTCGTAAATAGACAGAAAAAATGTAAAAAAAGGGGTAGTGACGTTTTAAAACCTAACTTTTAATAGGATAGTTATAAATCCCACCTGGGAAAAGGACCCCTACCTGACAAACAAAACATAGACACAATTGTGTCTATGTTTTGTTTGTCAGGTAGGGGTCCTTTTCCCAGGTGGGATTTATAACTATCCTATTAAAAGTTAGGTTTTAAAACGTCACTACCCCTTTTTTTACATTTTTTCAGTTCAAATACAGGTCAAATACAAATGTTTAAAAGAACTAAAAATATAAAATTGGATTAAAAACATGGCTAACAAAATCCCCCCTCTTGAAACAAACCCTAAGGATAATAGTTGAAATTTGATAACACGTGGTCGTCACTGGTGTTGAATTCCTCCGAGGCCGCAACAATTATTCATTCAGCGTACATAAAAGAACAAGTATGTGGCTGGAGGTTTATTAAACGGTCATTGGATATAAATTTTACAGCAGGCCAGTGTACTACAGGCCTCAAAAATTATGCATTCACCGTACATAAAAGAACAAGTAAGTATGTGGCTGGAAGTCTATTAGACGGTCAATGGATATCAATTTTACTGAAGGCCAGTACAAATACAGGTCAAATACATATGCTTAAAGGAACTAAAAATATAAAATTGGATTAAAAACATGGCTAACGAAATCCCCCCTCTTGAAAAAAACGCTAATGATAGTTGAAACACGTGGTCGTCACAGGTGCTGAATTCATCCGAGGCTAAAAACAGTAGGCATTCAACGGACAGAAAAGGTATTTTATGCCGCTGTATTTAACTAAGACAGGGACCATTATTTGTTCTGGGTGGTGGTGGATATTTGTGGGCTGTCATGAGGAAATTCAATTAAATGTGGTTGACTCTTCACATGTGTTGAACTCTTCCGAGATCCATGCCTCATTCATTTTTAGAAATGTGAGGTAGTCCACACTGTCGTGAGCTAGGCGAATGCGCTTATTGGTCACAAACCCCCCTGCTGCGCTGAACGTCTTTTCGGACAGGATACTGGACGAGGGGCAAGCCAAGAGTTCCATGTCAAATTGTACAAGCTCTGGCCACAGGTCAAGACTGCACACACAGTAGTCCAGGGGTTCCACGCTTCTCAGAGCGTCCACATCAGTCGTTAACCTGATGTAGTCGGACACCTGTCGGTCTAGGCGTTCCCTGAGGCTGGATCTGGAGGGCGGCTGTTGATGGGTTGGCTGCAAGAATGATCTCATATCCGAAGTGACCAACACATCTTCAAACCGCCCCCTTCTTGCATGCACTGTTGGATTGATACTTGCAACTGTTTCTCTGTGAGTGGAAATTCCTCTGCCAGCACCCGCAAAAGCAAAATGCAGCATTTCTAGAAGCAAGGCCTGGAAGTGCTGCATTCTGACAGCCCTCTGTGATGCTGGTAACATTGTCTGCCATTTTGTGTTTGTACCGGGGGTCTAAGTACGTTGCCACCCAGTACTGGTCCTTGCCCTTTATGCTTTTTATACAGGGGTCCCTCTTCAAACACTGGAGCGTGAAGGCCCCCATTTGCACTAAACTGGAAGCGGTGGAGTGGCCTGGCTCCTGCTCATCGTACAGGATAATTTCGTCCTCGGTCTCCTCCCCCCAGCCACGGACAACACCAGGGATTCCAGAAAAGTTTAAAGCATGCTCTTCTTGCTCATCCTCTTCCCCCCAGGCACCATCCTCCTCTGACTAATTTTTAGACTCCTTCTGACTTGGAGTAGCCTTCCCTGGGAATTCATTCAGCATTGCGAATACCTCATCTTCCAGCTCCTGCTCCTCGATGGCTTGATCAATGACACGACGCAATGCATGCTCCAGAAAGAAGGCATAAGGTACGATTTCACTGATGGCACCCTAAATGCGACTGAGCAGTTTGGTAATCTCATCAAATGGCCGCAGAAGTCTGCATTCATCGCGCATGAGCAGCCACTGGCATGGTTAAAAAAACGAGCTCCCAGAACCTGTCCTGCAGAGTTCGTACAGGTAGTCATTAACTGAATGTTTCTGCTGGAGCAGCCTATCAAGCATATACGAGGTGGAGTTCCATCACGTCGGGCAGTTACAAATCAGACCTCTGATGGGAAGGTGGTGTCACCGTGGAACGTCAACAAGGCGAGCCATGGCCGTGTAAGATCTTCTAAAATGGCCAGAGATTTTCCTGGCCTGCCACAAAACGTCCTGGACCTCGGGGTATTTGGCAACGAATCGCTGCATGACTAAGTTCAGGACGTGGGCCATGCACGGCACGTGTGTCATTTTGCCCTGTTTCAGCGTGCTCAGCAGATTGGCACCGTTGTCGCACACGACTTTACCAACTGTCAAATTGAGCGGGGTTAGCCACTGATCAGCCTGTGACCGCAGAGCTGAAAGAAGTGCAGGACCAGTGTGGCTCTTGGCTTCCAGGCACAACAGCCGCAGCACAGCATGGCAACGTCTCACCTGGCACGTTAAATAGAAACATAGAAACATAGAATGTGTCGGCAGATAAGAACCATTTGGCCCATCTAGTCTGCCCAATATATCTGAATCCTATTAATAGTCCCTGGCCCTATCTTATATGAAGGATAGCCTTATGCCTATCCCATGCATGCTTAAACTCCTTCAATGTATTTGCAGCTACCACTTCTGCAGGAAGGCTATTCCATGCATCCACTACTCTCTCAGTAAAGTAATACTTCCTTATATTACTTTTATACCTATGCCCCTCTAATTTAAAACTGTGTCCTCTTGTGGTAGTTTTTCTTCTTTTAAATATGCTCTCCTCCTTTACCGAGTTGATTCCCTTTATGTATTTAAAAGTTTCTATCATATCCCCATAGGTTCTGGGGAGCTTGTGGGACGCAGCAGAAGAGGCAGTAGCAGTGGAAAAGGAGGAGACAGCCGAGGGGGAGGGGGAGGATGGAGTAGGAGGAGGAGAAGAAGAGGCAGGCCTGCATGCAATCTGTGGCGGTAACACCAAATCCACATGGGTGCCACGGGTTACATTCTTGACAGCCGTCAGAAGGTTCACCCAGTGGACAGTAAAAGTTATGTACCTTTCCTGCCTGTGTTTGCTAAACTATGTGTCTGTGGTTAGATGGATCTTGGCACCGACACTGTGTGCCAGAGATACATTTACTTGCTGCTGAACGTGGCCATATAGCTCCGGGATGCACTTTAGGGAGATATATTTCCTTCCGGATACCTTCCATTGCATTGTGCCAATGGCCACAAATTTTCTGAAGGCCTCCGAGTCCACTACTTTATATGGCAATAGTTGGCGGGCAAGCAGTTCCGACAAGCCAGCGATCAGCCGTTGGGCAAGAGGGTTTTCCAGCGTAATCCTCTTTTTTTGCTCAAACATTTGGGCCACGGAAACCTGCCTTTTGCCAGATGAACGCGACGACGGCACGGTGGAAGGTGGAGTGGAGGACAAATTGGAGGAGAGAGGAGAAGGAAAAGTAGAAGAGGCAGGACGTGGAGTGCCAGGAGTGTGGCTTTGTGGGTTCTGAAGGTGTTGCTCCCACTGGGCTCGGTGATGGGAGGCCAGGTGCCTTCTTAAGGCAGTCGTCCCTAGGTGAGTGTGAGGCTTAGTGCAACTTATGCGTTGACAGAACAGGCTGCAGATGGCAATACTATTGTCAGCAGAGGACATGTTAAAAAAAAGCCCACACTTCGGAGCCATGTGCCGGCGTCCTGGGAGCGCCAGATTTGACCGTGCATGGTGGATGGCTTGTTCCAGATACATTAGCAGTCTGCTTTTTGCCTCCTGTGCACTGTAAGTTCTGCCTGCTTATCCTCTTTCTAATTCCTCTGACACGAGCGTAGGGGACATTGTGGTGATGGTGGTGGTGTCTTTGGGGGTGCACACAGCAGAGAGTGAAGAGGGTGCAGATAGAGAGGATGAGGAGGGTGCAGAAGCGGAAGGCGGAAGGAGTGAGCCACTTAACCAAGTCTGGTACGTCCTTTGACGTAATCGCACGCACCTTCTGCAACTTCCCACTTAGTCTCCAGTCTAGTGCACCTGCCCGACCCCTACCACCCGTGCGGAATGGCCTGCCTCTTCCTCTGCCCTTCATTTTCAAAATAACCCTGTGATAAAAGTTCCTATAGAAGAGCAATATTTGTGGCAGAAGGTATATCACACCCCTGCCTCAATTACTTTTTTGGAGGGGCGACTGGTATATCACAACAGTAGAAATTAATTGTTCCAATAGCGTTTGTCACTCTGTGTAGCTGCCGTAACGCAGCAAAACCGCAAACAAATGCTGCACTACCTAAATGCACTATATATAAAGCATATTATTGGTATATCACACCCCTGCTTCAATCAGTTTTTGGGGGGGCAACTGGTATATCAAACCAGCTGAAATTATTTGTTCTAATAGTGTATATCACACCCCTGCATTAATCAGTTTTTTGGGGGGGAAACTGGTATATCACACCATTTGAAATTATTTGTTCCAATTGCGTTTTTCACTTTGTGTAGCTGAAGTAACTCAGCAAAACCGCAAACAAATGCTGCACTACCAAAATGCAATACATAGAAATTATATAATTGGTATATCACACCCCTGCTTCAATCAGTTTTTTTTGGGGGCAACTGGTATATCACACCAGTAGAAATTATTTGTTCCAATAGCGTTTGTCATTTTGTGTAGCTGCGGTAACGCAGTAAAACCGCAAACAAATGCTGCACTACCCAAATGCATTATATAGAAAGTATATTATTAGTATTTAACACCCCTGCTTCAATCAGTTTTTTGGGGGGCAACTGGTATATTATACCATTAGAAATTATTTGTTCCAATAGCATTTGTCACTCTGTATAGCTGAGGTAACGCAGCAAAACCGCAAACAAATGCTGCACTACCCAAATGCACTATATAGAAATTAGATAATTGGTATATCACACCGCTGCTTCAATCAGTTTTTGGGGGGAAACTGGTATATCACACCATTTGAAATTATTTATTCCAGTAGCGCTTGTCACTCTGTGTAGCTGCGGTAACGCAGCAAAACCGCAAAAAAAATGCCGCACTACCTAAATGCACTATATAGAAAGTATACTATTGGTATATCACACCCCTGCTTCAGTATTTTTTAGGGGGCAACTGGTATATCATATAAATCACAGAAAAAAATGCACCAAACAAATATGCCACTGACTATACTAGCTAGTCATACAAGCAGAAATTAAAAGCTGAGACTTTTGCCAATATATTCCTGTCAGGAACACATCGGAGCCCATCATGCACCACGTCACGGTCTCTCAGCATGGCAAGGGTCCTACCACTAAGCTAACTATGGTGTGAACACGGTCTGAAGGTGATGAAATCCAGCTCACAGCCAAGCTTCCACACAACCGCCTAGCAGGACAACTAGTGCAATGTGAACAAAGCAAGACTGTAAGCCACACCCATATCAGACCATGTGATGGAGGTTTCCAGGTGCAAAAGAGAGTGTTTGAATGCCAGGTAAAGGCACATACACTACATATAAAACAAGACAAACACAGAAAAATAGTGGCAAATCTGGGGGAGCTGCTCAACCCCTAACACTGTAGCGTGTTTTTCATTGGGGGAGCAGCCCCACCGCATGTGGACCGCAGCAAACGACTATCCCCAGCAAAAAAATTGCATACGGTGGAGGATGTCGGCGCGGTCCACATGCACCACAAAGGCATCCTACCCAAAACGGAGCATTGTGCGGATGAAAATATAATCATATAAATCACAGAAAAAATGCACCAAATGGATATGCCACTGACTATACTGGCTAGTCATAAATGCAGATATTAAAAGCTGAGACTTTTGCCAATATATTCCTGTCAGGAAAATATCGGAGCCCATCATGCACCACGTCACGGTCACTCAGCATGGCACGGGGTCCTACCACTACGCTAACTATGGTGTGAATAAGGTCTGAAGGTGATGAAATCCAGCTCACAGCCAAGCTTCCACACAACCGCATAGCAGGACTACTAATGCAATGTGAATAAAGCAAGACTGTAAGCCACACCCATATCAGACCATGTGATGGAGGTTACCAGGTGCAAAAGAATGTTTTATGCCAGGTGAAGGCACATTCAATACATATAAAACAAAATCACAGAAATATAGTGGCAAATATGGAGGAACTGCTCAAACCCCAAACACTGTAGCGTGTTTCTCATTGGGGGAGCAGTGTCACCGAAGTGCATTTAACCATCAACAGTCTGGTTATTTTTTGGCCATATATTACATCAGGGGCAAGTTGAGCCTGTCACCCAGCGCCTAAAAAATAGACCTGACATTTCTATTCAACCAAATCTGCACAGTTTTAGCTGGTCAAGTTATTTGTAGTGACCGTCAAAGCAGACTTTTTGTTCTGGGTTGAAAAAGCATTCCCAAATTTGCCATTCTGAAAATAACTAGTTTGTGGTATTTCAGGCCTACTTGAAATCTATCCCAAAAAGAAAATCTTACATTGAAGTTATTGATAGTATCATTCAGAAAAACCTAAGACACACGCTAGCGTGCTGATAGAAGTGTCATTCTGTGATTAAACCTATAACTGTCAAACAGCGCAAAAAAAAAACAGGTCTCACATCTCTATTCAACCAAATCTGCACAGTTTTAGCTGGTCAAGTTATTTGTAGTGATCGTCAAAGCAGACTTTTTGTTCTGGGTTGAAAAAGCATTCCCAAATTTGCTATTCTGAAAATAACTAGTTTGTGGTATTTCAGGCCTACTTGAAATCTATCCCAAAAAGAAAATCTTACATTGAAGTTATTGATAGTATCATTCAGAAAAACCTAAGACACACGCTAGCGTGCTGATAGAAGTGTCATTCTGTGATTAAACCTATAACTGTCACACAGCGCAAAAAAAAACAGGTCTCACATCTCTATTCAACCAAATCTGCACAGTTTTAGCTGGTCAAGTTATTTGTAGTGACCGTCAAAGCAGACTTTTTGTTCTGGGTTGAAAAAGCATTTCCAAATTTGCCATTCTGAAAATAACTAGTTTGTGGTATTTCAGGCCTACTTGAAATCTATCCCAAAAAGAAAATCTTACATTGAAGTTATTGATAGTATCATTCAGAAAAACCTAAGACACACACTAGCGTGCTGATAGAAGTGTCATTCTGTGATTAAACCTATAACTGTCACACAGCGCAAAAAAAAAACCAGGTCTCACATCTCTATTCAACCAAATCTGCACAGTTTTAGCTGGTCAAGTTATTTGTAGTGACCGTAAAAGCAGACTTTTTGTTCTGGGTTGAAAAAGCATTCCCAAATTTGCCATTCTCAAAATTGTGGTGAACGGGAACAATGAGGAAAACATCTAATAAGGGACGCGGACGTGGACATGGTCGTGGTGGTGTTAGTGGACCCTCTGGTGCTGGGAGAGGACGTGGCCGTTCTGCCACAGCCACACGTCCTAGTGAACCAACTACCTCAGGTCCCAGTAGCCAGCAGAATTTACAGCGATATTTGGTGGGGCCCAATGCCGTTCTAAGGATGGTAAGGCCTGAGCAGGTACAGGCATTAGTCAATTGGGTGGCCGACAGTGGATCCAGCACGTTCACATTATCTCCCACCCAGTCTTCTGCAGAAAGCGCACAGATGGCGCATGAAAACCAAGCCCATCGGTCTGTCACATCACCCCCCATGCATATCAGGGAAACTGTCTGAGCCTCAAGTTATGCAGCAGTCTCTTATGCTGTTTGAAGACTCTGCTGCAAGGGTTTCCCAAGGGCATCCACCTAGCCCTTCCCCAGGGCTAGGTTGCACTAACGCACAACCACTTATTTTTCCTGATGATGAGGACATGGGAATACCACCTCAGCACGTCTCTGATGATGACGAAACACAGGTGCCAACTGCTGCGTCTTTCTGCAGTGTGCAGACTGAACAGGAGGTCAGGGATCAAGACTGGGTGGAAGACGATGCAGGGGACGATGAGGTCCTAGACCCCACATGGAATGAAGGTCGTGCCACTGACTTTCACAGTTCGGAGGAAGAGGCAGTGGTGAGACCGAGCCAACAGCGTAGCAAAAGAGGGAGCAGTGGGAAAAATCAGAACACCGCCGCCAAGAGACTCCGCCTGCTACTGACCGCCGCCATCTGGGACCGAGCACCCCAAAGGCAGCTTCAAGGAGTTCCCTGGCATGGCACTTCTTCAAACAATGTGCTGACGACAAGACCCGAGTGGTTTGCACGCTGTGCCATCAGAGCCTGAAGCGAGGCATTAACATTCTGAACCTTAGCACAACCTGCATGACCAGGCACCTGCATGCAAAGCATGAACTGCAGTGGAGTAAACACCTTAAAAACAAGGAAGTCACTCAGGCTCCCCCTGCTACCTCTTCTGCTGCTGCCGCCTCGGCCTCTTCTGCTGCTGCTGCCGCCGCCTCGGCCTCTTCCTCCGCCTCTGGAGGAACGTTGGCACCTGCTGCCCAGCAAACATGGGATGTACCACCAACACCACCACCTGCGTCACCAAGCATCTCAACCATGTCACACGGCAGCGTTCAGCTCTCCATCTCACAAACATTTGAGAGAAAGCGTAAATTCTCACCTAGCCACCCTCGATCCCTGGCCCTGAATGCCAGCATTTCTAAACTACTGGCCTATGAAATGCTGTCATTTAAGCTGGTGGACACACACAGCTTCAAACAGCTCATGTCACTTGCTGTCCCACAGTATGTTGTTCCCAGCCGCCACTACTTCTCTAAGAGAGCCGTGCCTTCCCTGCACAAACAAGTGTCCGATAAAATCAAGTGTGCACTGCGCAACGCTATCTGTGGCAAGGTCCACCTAACCACAGATACGTGGACCAGTAAGCACGGCCAGGGACGCTATATCTCCCTAACTGCACACTGGGTAAATGTAGTGGCGGCTGGGCCCCAGGCGGAGAGCTATTTGGCGCACGTCCTTCCGCCGCCAAGGATCGCAGGGCAACATTCTTTGCCTCCTGTCTCCTCCTCCTCCTACTCAGCTTCCTCCTCCTCTTCTTCCACCTGCTCATCCAGTCAGCCACACACCTTCACCACCAACTTCAGCACAGCCCGGGGTAAACGTCAGCAGGCCATTCTGAAACTCATATGTTTGGGGGACAGGCCCCACACCGCACAGGAGTTGTGGCGGGGTATAGAACAACAAACCGACGAGTGGTTGCTGCCGGTGAGCCTCAAGCCCGGCCTGGTGGTGTGCGATAATGGGCGAAATTTCGTTGCAGCTCTGGGACTAGCCGGTTTGACGCACATCCCTTGCCTGGCGCATGTGCTGAATTTGGTGGTGCAGAAGTTCATTCGCAACTACCCCGACATGTCAGAGCTGCTGCATAAAGTGCGGGCCGTCTGTTCGCGCTTCCGGCGTTCACACCCTGCCGCTGCTCGCCTGTCTGCATTACAGCGTAACTTCGGCCTTCCCGCTCACCGCCTCATATGCGACGTGCCCACCAGGTGGAACGCCACCTTGCATATGCTGGACAGACTGTGCGAGCAGCAGCAGGCCATAGTGGAGTTTCAGCTGCAGCACGCACGGGTCAGTCGCACTGCGGATCAGACCCACTTCACCACCAATGACTGGGCCTCCATGCGAGACCTGTGTGCCCTGTTGCGTTGTTTCGAGTACTCCACCAACATGGCCAGTGGCGATGACGCCGTTATCAGCGTTACAATACCACTTCTATGTCTCCTTGAGAAAACACTTAGGGCGATGATGGAAGAGGAGGTGGCCCAGGAGGAAGAGGAGGAAGAGGGGTCATTTTTAGCACTTTCAGGCCAGTCTCTTCAAAGTGACTCAGAGGGAGGTTTTTTGCAACACCAGAGGCCAGGTACAAATGTGGCCAGACAGGGCCCACTACTGGAGGACGAGGAGGACGAGGATGAGGAGGAGGTGGAGGAGGATGAGGATGAAGCATGTTCACAGCGGGGTGGCACCCAAAGCAGCTCGAGCCCATCACTGGTGCGTGGCTGGGGGGAAACACAGGACGATGACGATACGCCTCCCACAGAGGACAGCTTGTCCTTACCTCTGGGCAGCCTGGCACACATGAGCGACTACATGCTGCAGTGCCTGCGCAACGACAGCAGAGTTGCCCACATTTTAACGTGTGCGGACTACTGGGTTGCCACCCTGCTGGATCCCCGGTACAAAGACAATGTGCCCACCTTACTTCCTACACTGGAGTGTGATAGGAAGATGCGCGAGTACAAGCGCACGTTGGTAGACGCGCTACTGAGAGCATTCCCAAATGTCACAGGGGAACCAGTGGAAGCCCAAGGCGAAGGCAGAGGAGGAGCAAGAGGTCGCCAACGCAGCTGTGTCATGGCCAGCTCCTCTGAGGGCAGGGTTAGCATGGCAGAGATGTGGAAAAGTTTTGTCACCACGCCACAGCTAACTGCACCACCTCCTGATACGGAACGTGTTAGCAGGAGGCAACATTTCACTAACATGGTGGAACAGTACCTGTGCACACCCCTCCACGTACTGACTGATGGTTCGGCCCCATTCAACTTCTGGGTCTCCAAATTGTCCACGTGGCCAGAGCTAGCCTTTTATGCCTTGGAGGTGCTGGCCTGCCCGGCGGCCAGCGTTTTGTCTGAACGTGTATTCAGCACGGCAGGGGGCGTCATTACAGACAAACGCAGCCGCCTGTCTACAGCCAATGTGGACAAGCTGACGTTCATAAAAATGAACCAGGCATGGATCCCACAGGACCTGTCCATCCCTTGTGCAGATTAGATATTAACTACCTCCCCTTAACAATATATTATTCTACTCCAGGGCACTTCCTCATTCAATACTATTTTTAATTTCATTTTACCATTATATTGTGGGGCAACCCAAAGTTGAATGAACCTCTCCTCTGTCTGGGTGCCGGGGCCTAAATGTGTGACAGTGGCCTGTTCCAGTGGTGGGTGACGTGAAGCCTGATTCTCTGCTATGACATTAAGACAGATTCTGTGCTGACATAAGGCCAGATTCTCTGTTACGGGACCTCTCTCCTATGCCTGGGTGCCTGGGCCTAAATGTGTGACAGTGGCCTGTTCCAGTGGTGGGTGACGTGATGCCTGATTCTCTGCTATGACATGAAGACAGATTCTGTGCTGACATAAGGCCAGATTCTCTGTTACAGGACCTCTCTCCTCTGTCTGGGTGCCGGGGCCTAAATGTGTGACAGTGGCCTGTTCCAGTGGTGGGTGACGTGAAGCTTGATTCTCTGCTATGACATAAAGACAGATTCTGCGCTGACATAAGGCCAGATTCTCTGTTACGGGACCGCTCTCCTCTGTCTGGGTGCCGGGGCCTAAATGTGTGACAGTGGCCTGTTCCAGTGGTGGGTGACGTGAAGCCTGATTCTCTGCTATGACATGAATACAGATTCTGCGCTGACATAAGGCCAGATTCTCTGTTACGGGACCTCTCTCCTCTGCCTGGGTGCCTGGGCCTAAATGTGTGACAGTGGCCTGTTCCAGTGGTGACTGACGTGAAGCCTGATTCTCTGCTATGACATGAAGACAGATTCTGCGCTGACATAAGGCCAGATTCTCTGTTACGGGACCGCTCTCCTCTGTCTGGGTGCCGGGGCCTAAATGTGTGACAGTGGCCTGTTCCAGTGGTGGGTGACGTGAAGCCTGATTCTCTGCTATGACATGAATACAGATTCTGCGCTGACATAAGGCCAGATTCTCTGTTACGGGACCTCTCTCCTCTGCCTGGGTGCCTGGGCCTAAATGTGTGACAGTGGCCTGTTCCAGTGGTGGGTGACGTGAAGCCTGATTCTCTGCTATGACATGAATACAGATTCTGCGCTGACATAAGGCCAGATTCTCTGCTACGGGACCTCTCTCCTCTGCCTGGGTGCCGGGGCCTAAATGTGTGACAGTGGCCTGTTCCAGTGGTGGGTGACGTGAAGCCTGATTCTCTGCTATGACATTAAGACAGATTCTGTGCTGACATAAGGCCAGATTCTCTGTTACGGGACCTCTCTCCTCTGCCTGGGTGCCTGGGCCTAAATGTGTGACAGTGGCCTGTTCCAGTGGTGGGTGACGTGATGCCTGATTCTCTGCTATGACATGAAGACAGATTCTGTGCTGACATAAGGCCAGATTCTCTGTTACAGGACCTCTCTCCTCTGTCTGGGTGCCGGGGCCTAAATGTGTGACAGTGGCCTGTTCCAGTGGTGGGTGACGTGAAGCTTGATTCTCTGCTATGACATGAAGACTGATTCTGCGCTGACATAAGGCCAGATTCTCTGTTACGGGACCTCTCTCCTCTGCCTGGGTGCCTGGGCCTAAATGTGTGACAGTGGCCTGTTCCAGTGGTGGGTGACGTGATGCCTGATTCTCTGCTATGACATGAAGACAGATTCTGCGCTGACATAAGGCCAGATTCTCTGTTACGGGACCTCTCTCCTCTGCCTGGGTGCCTGGGCCTAAATGTGTGACAGTGGCCTGTTCCAGTGGTGGGTGACGTGAAGCCTGATTCTCTGCTATGACATTAAGACAGATTCTGTGCTGACATAAGGCCAGATTCTCTGTTACGGGACCTCTCTCCTCTGCCTGGGTGCCTGGGCCTAAATGTGTGACAGTGGCCTGTTCCAGTGGTGGGTGACGTGATGCCTGATTCTCTGCGATGACATGAAGACAGATTCTGTGCTGACATAAGGCCAGATTCTCTGTTACAGGACCTCTCTCCTCTGCCTGGGTGCCTGGGCCTAAATGTGTGACAGTGGCCTGTTCCAGTGGTGGGTGACGTGATGCCTGATTCTCTGCTATGACATGAAGACTGATTCTGCGCTGACATGAAGCCAGATTCTCTGCTATGGCATGAAGAGACTGATTCTCTGCTGACATGAAGCCAGATTCTTTGCTATGGCATGAAGAGACTGATTCTCTGCTGACGTGAAGCCAGATTCTCTGCTATGAGACCTCTGTCCAATTGATATTGGTTCATTTTTTATTTTTATTTTTTTAATTTTAATTCATTTCCCTATCCACATTTGTTTGCAGGGGATTTATCTACATGTTGCTGCCTTTTGCAGCCCTCTAGCTCTTTCCTGGGCTGTTTTACAGCCTTTTTAGTGCCCAAAAGTTCGGGTCCCCATTGACTTCAATGGGGTTCGGGTTCGGGACGAAGTTCGGGTCGGGTTCAGATCCCGAACCCGAACATTTCCGGGAAGTTCGGCCGAACTTCTCGAACCCGAACATCCAGGTGTTCGCTCAACTCTAGCCACTGACTATACTAGCTAGTCATACAAGCAGATATTAAAAGCTGAGACTTTTGCCAATATATTCCTGTTAGGAACACATCGGAGCCCATCATGCAACTGGTATATCACACTAGTTGAAATTATTAGTTCCAATAGCATTTGTCACTCTGTGTAGCTGATGTAACGCAGCAGAACTGCTAACAAATGCTGCACTAACTAAATGCCCTATATAGAAAGTATATTATTTGTATATAACCCCTGCTTCAATCAGTTTTTTGGGGGGCAACTGGTATATCACACCAGTAGAAATTATTAGTTCCAATAGCGTTTGTCACCCTGTGTAGCTGAAGTAACACAGCAAAACCGCAAACAAATGCTGCACTACCAAATGCAATACATAGAAATTATATAATTGGTATATCAAACCCTTCCTTCAATCAGTTTTTTTAGGGGGCAACTGGTATATCACACCAGTAGAAATTATTTGTTCCAATAGCGTTTGTCACTCTGTGTAGCTGCGGTAACGCAGCAAAACCGCAAACAATTGCTGCACTACCTAAATGCACTATATGAAAAGTATATTATTGGTATATCACACCCCTGCTTCAATTAGTTTTTTTTGGGGGGCAACTGGTATCTCACACCAGTAGAAATTATTTGTTCCAATAGCGTTTGTCACTCTGTGTAGCTGAGGTAACGCAACAAAACCGCAAACAAATGCTGCACTACCCAAATGCACTATATAGAAAGTATATAATTGGTATATCACACCCCTGCTTCAATCAGTTTTTATGGTGGCAACTGGTATATTATACCAGTAGAAATTATTTGTTCCAATAGCATTTGTCACTCTGTGTAGATGAGGTAACTCCACAAAACCGCAAACCAATGTTGCGCTACCCAAATGCACTATATAGGAAGTATATTATTGGTGTATCACACCCCTGCTTCAATCAGTTTTTTTGGGGGGCAACTGGTATATCACACCAGTAGAAATTATTTGCTCCAATAGCGTTTATCACTCTGTGTAGCTGAGGTAACGCAGCAAAACCGCAAACAAATGCTGCACTAACCAGCAAAGTTCGCAGCGAAATGACCGCCAGGTGAACCGCAAGGCCATCTCTAGTGATCAGTATCATTTTACTATTACACCGAGGCTAAGATAGAATGGGCTGTGGGTATTAAAGGTGATAGGTAGAGATGAGTGAAATTTAAAAAAATTTGATTTGTCACTGCACGCTCCCTGTGTGATCACACGGTGAGGTCATCACACTCGCGGAAGGTCCTTTGGTGGGTTTTCTTCAAACAATACGGAATCGGATGGCCTCTCCACGATCAAGAGGGTGAGAGGAGTATAATTTTTTTAAACATGAGCTACCATTTTAGGAAAAATGTATCCATTACCACAAAGCTCTAGGAATTTCACCTTTGAGGTAAATCTAATTTTTCCTGAAATTTGGATCGGATACTTTGATTCGCTCAATACTAATCATAGCTCCCTCACTTATTACTGTAGCCAGGATATACTTTTTAGCAAACTGAACTTAACACTACTGGAACAATGCTCTCACTGACAAATATGCTCTGTTCTCCCACTGTCCTTGGCTACTGTTCTAATGCCTAAATAGCCATTCTGCCCCCAAAACCAACTGCACACTTTTTCTAACCTGCAAAACATTATTGGCTGTTAGTTTTCTGCTGTTAAGGTAGCTCTGTACCTCAAAATAAACTTTTCCAAAAGTAAGATGTTCTTCTCATCACATACATTACTATTTCCTCCATCATATAAACTCTGCAAGTCAGATGCTTTGTATACTTGTATACTGCAGACAAAAATATATGCACAAAAATATGAAGAATATATAAATAATAAATTCGGGCATCTACCTGATCCATCATCAGGATAGACAATCAATATCTGATAGACGGAGGTCTGACACCCAGCACCCCTGATGATCAACTGTTCTGCAGTACCTCCAACACAAGAAGTATGCATTTGATCTGTGAAGTTTCATCCAGCACTGCTCCCAATCATGGAACTGAATTTGAGTAATGTCACAGGAACCAACTCTGCACTACACAATAGATGGAGCTGAGTAGTTGTATTGCAGGCTTTCCTGCTCTGAAACAGCTGATTTGCAAGGGTGCAAGGTGTCGGAATCTCACCTATTAGACATTGATGGCCTATCCTGAGGATACGTCATCACTTGAAAATCTTGGACAACTCATTTAAAGGGAACCTATCATCAACTTTATGCTGCCCTATCTTAGGGCTGCTTCAAGTAGTGATAGACATGCTGATTTCAGAGGTGTGTTACTCATGAGCTAAAAGTAAGTGAATGCCAAGAACCAACATTGAAATCATTGCATCTGAGGCCTGGAAAAGAGTCATGACTGGCTGAAAGAGTCATGGTTATTCATAATTAGAGATGAGCGAATTTCTCAAGAATTCGATTCGGCTGGCTCGCCGAATTTTCCGAAAAAATTAGCTTCAATAAATTGCGATAAAAAAACGGCTATTTCCAGACTGCATAGAGCCTTTATATGGGTGTAGAACACTGTGCCTTGCAGTAACACGCATAGGGAGTGTGCTGGGGTAGTGAAATACAGTAACACTTTCAATCAGTATGACATGCAGATGACAGGCATCGCTATTAGAATCACTGCACACTTCACTTTTTTTGGCAGTCACGGGGCCAAAACTGACCAAATAACTCAAGTATTAACTCAGCCTTACAGGTCCATGTTAGCGTCAAGAAGAAGCACGCTCCTTTTACACCCTCGACAGCTGATTCTACATAGATGTCTACAGAACCTGTTCTATAAAAGGCTTATACAAGTAGAGCCCCCCTCCAAACAGAGTGGAGAGGGTGTCAGCAGTAAGTTTGTGTTGAAGTCACTGATTATTTTTCCCTTCCTCTGATCTGTCAGAACAATAACCTACAAAAAACTGATCCTGTCTGGGGAGCATAGGCCTTCACACGGTCAGCATTTGCTCAATAATCCATCAGTATTGCTAATGCACAAAATAATAAATAAATATTGTAAAATCCGGTGTCTCCATGATAAATCTGCAGCGTGTATTGGCTTCTACACACTTTTAAAATAATCCTTCAGTGGGGCGAATAGATGCCGGATGACGGGGACGCTCCATGACCTTCCAAGGATCAGCTGTCGGGAGCATTTTCGAGACATCCGTATAGTGCAGGGGGAATCCGAAGACCCTCCAAATCTCTGTGCACCACAGGATGCCCTCCTTTTGATTTCCATTATGACTGGGAACCCGTGATGTTTTCACCGGACGAAGAGACCAGGGCCTGGTTGGTTGGTTTGAATCTTGAGTATCTTTGCGACTCTTCCGGGCTCCAAGCTATCTTTAGGCTTTGTCTTCTCATTGTCTGTAGCTACTGGAGGCCTGTTCATGCCAGGCAGGTTCCCCCAGAAGCATCTTGGTCGATGAGCAGCCCATACCGCACTTGCATGAATCTTGACAGGATTCGTCTCCAAGTGAAGAGGAATTGTTTTCTTTGCATGGTTTCTCCATCGCAACACCACGTCGTTGAATAAACAGAAGAGTGGCCGATTATCTCCTGTAGGAGGTAAAATTTAAATTTTATTAGTAAATGTAATAAATATTTTATTATTACATTAATTAAATATAATAAGGATGCCCTCCTTTTCAGTTCCATGATGACTGGGAACCCTTGATGTTTTCACCGGACGATGAGACCGGGGCCTAGTTGGTGGTTTGAATCTCGACTAACTTTTCGACTGTTCCGGGCTCCAAGCTATCTTTAGGCTTTGTCTTCTCATTGTCTGTAGCTACTGGAGGCCTGTTCATGCCAGGCAGGTTCCCCCAGAAGTATCTTGGTCGATGAGCAGCCCATACCGCACTTGCATGAATCTTGACAGGATTCGTCTGCAGGTGGAGAGGAATTGTTTTCTTTGCATGCTTTCTCCATCGCAACACCACGTCATTGAATAAACAGAAGACTAGACGATTCTCTCCTGTCTTAGGCAACATGTAATGTTTATTAGTAAATTCATTCAATATTTAATATTAAAATTATAAGAAAGTATACTTAAATTCGCCAAAACTGACCAATTAACTCAAGTATGAACTCAGCCTTACAGGTCCATATTAGTGTCAAGAAGAAGCACACTTATTTTACACCCTCATCAGCTGATTCCACATAGATGTCTACAGAACTTGTTCTATTAAACTCTTATACAAGTAGAGCCCCCCCCGACAGAGTGGAGAGGGTGTCAGCAGTAAGTTTGTGTTGACACCACTGATTTATTTGCCCTTTCTCTGATATGCCAGAACAATAACCCACAAAAAACGGATCCTGTCTTTGGAGCATATGCCTTCACTCGGTCAGCATTTGCTCAGTAATCCATGAGTATTGGTAATGCCCAAAAAAACAGGAGTGGATCTAAAACAGAGATGACACGTGAAGGTAATATTTGCATGTCTTCTGTGTTTTGTACCCACTCCTGCTTTTGGCTACCAAATCATAAGCCAATTCTGATGGGACCATACAGGCCTTACAGCTGTTACATAGACAGGATCCGTTGTGCGTCTCATTTTTCCTTCCTTCTGACCAATCAGCAGAAAGGTCAAATAAATGGTGATTTAAAGAAGGCCAAGCAAGGACAATAGCAACCCTGTCATAGAGTGGGGAGGGTGGTAACAGAATGATAAGTCCACAGAGTGGCCCTATGACATAGTGGTGAGGTGGAAGCACAATGAGGAGACCACTAAGTGACACAATGAAAAAGTGTGGAGGTGACAGCAGCAGTATGATTAGGCCACAGAGTGGCACAGTGACATAGTGGGGAGATGGCAGCATCAGGAGGCCACAGAGTGGCAAGGTGACATAGTATGGAGATGGCAGCAACAGCATGATACCACAGAGTGGCATGGTGACATAGTGTGGACATGGCTGCATCAGGAGGCCACAGAGTGATAAGGTGACATAGTGTGGAGATGGCAGCAACAGCAGCAGCATGATACCACAGAGTGGCACGGTGACATAGTGTGGACATGGCAGCATCAGAAGGCCACAAAGTGGCAAGGTGACAGTGTGAAGATGGCAGCAACAGCAGCAGCAGCATGATACAACAGAGTGGCAAGGTGACAGTGTGGACATGGCAGCATCAGGAGGCCACAAGGTAGCACAGTGACATAGTGTGGAGATAGCAGGAGCATGATACCACAGAGTGGCAAGATGACATAGTGTGGAGATGGCAGCATCAGGAGGCCACAAAGTGGCAAGGTGACATAGTGTGGGCATGGCAGCAACCACAGTAACAGCAGCATGATACCACAGAGTGGCAAGGTGACATAGTATGGACATGGCAGCATCAGGAGGCCACAAAGTGGCAGGTGACATAGTTTGGAGATGGTAGCATCAGGAGGCCACAGAGTGGCATGGTGACATAGTGTGGACATGGCAGCAACAGCAGCAGCATGATACCACAGAGTGTCACGGTGACATAGTGTGGAGATGGATGATCTAATCTGATGCATCAGGCATTGGTGGGTGGAAATCCTGGCTGATCCCCACCTGATTCATCTTGACAAAAGTAAGTCTCTACATATTTTGGCGAGTTCTTCTTGGGGTAACTATGGCCCCCGCCACACTAAACACCCGCTCTGATGCCTCACTACTGGCCGGGCAGGACAGCTTTTTCAGGGCAAACTCGGTTAGTTGCGGCCACAAATCCAGTTTGGCTGCCCAGTAGTCAGTCCAGCGGATCTTTCATGACGGCTGGCAGGGTGCTGTCAAAGTATGCCACCACCTGCTGGTTCAGGTCCTGCTCCAGGTCTACCTACTGCTGCTGGAGAGTAGTTTATTCACTATGCGGGTGAAGAAAGCTGCTCATCAGCGACTCTAGACTCAGGCTGCTGGTGCTGCTGTCACTTGCGACGACGTCGAAGATCCAGTCAACTAATCAAGAACCGCTGGGTTGCTGGTCAAGACACGACTGCTAGCTGAAATGTGGACCTGAGGCCTCAGGAAGAAACCCCTGCTGCCACGCCCGCTTGCTCTGCTGCGACCTGTGCCTGCGCCAGAATCATTTACGCCTCTGACACTCCCCTGTGCAGGGCCTGGCACTTCTCTGTCTGACATACTTTTAGCTGAACTAAATAAATTAAAACACCCCTAAAAGCGCCAAATATATTTTTCTTTTTTTTACTAAGATAGGCAACTAAAGGATTTGAAATTGGCAACAAAACAATTTCAACGTAAATAACAGCAAAAGTGAGCTGCGTATATAATTCTTGTATTGGACCTTTAAGTAAATAACAGAAAAAGTGAACTGCGAATATATTTTTCTATTTTTCTTTAGAAATATGACAATAAACGCTTTTAGCGCAAATAACACCAAACGTGAACTTCGTCTATTTTTCTCGTATTGTAGCAAAATATGACAAGAAACGCTTTCAACTCAAATAACATCAAATGTGAACTGCATCTATTTTTCTCGTATTCTAGTTAAATATGACAAGAAACACTTTTAACGCAAATAACACCAAATATGAACTAAGTCTATTTTTCTCTTTTTCTCTAGAAATATGGCAATAATTGCTTTTAGCGCAAATGACGCCAAATGTTAACTGCGTCTATTTTTCTTGTATTGTAGTGAATTTTAACGAGAAACGCTTTTAGCGCAAATAACAGCAAATATGAACTTAGTCTATTTTTCTCTTTTTATAAAAAAATATTGCAATACACACTTTTAGCGCAAATAAAACCAAATGTGAACTGCGTTTATTTTTCTCGTGTTAGAGTGAAATATGACAAGAAACGCTTTTAGCACAAATAACAGCAAATATGAACTGCCTTTATTTTTCTCGTATTGGAGTGAAATATGACAAGAAACGCTTTTAGCGCAAATAACACCAAATATGAACTGTCTGTTTTTCTCTTTTTCTCTAGAAATATGGCAATAAACGCTTTTAGTGCAAATAACACCAAATGTGAACTGTGTCTATTTTTCTTGTATTGTAGTGAAATATGACAAGAAACGCTTTTAGCGCAAATAACAGCAAATATGAACTTAGTCTGTTTTTCTCTAGAAATATGGCAATAAACGCTTTTAGCGCAAATAACAACAAAAGTGACCTGTGTAAATATTTCTTGTATTGTATTGAACTAGGCCACTAAATGATATCAGCGCAGTTAACAGAAAAAGTGATCTGTGTATACATTTATCTTTTTCCACAGATAAAAGCCACGAAAGGCTTTATCAACATAGCACTTGCACCCCTATAACTAATTGTTGGAAATGACAGAGCTGTATTATGAGACTATCTGGTCCCCAAGTAATGTTTCCCTGCACTTGTAAATCGCTTTTTTTCACAATGAGGATTTTTCTATGACTCTCCCTAGCATCTGCACACGTCTCTCCTTGCCTGTGAAATGATTCCTCTCCCTATCCTTTTCCTGCACTAGTAAATCGCTTCTTTCCTTTTTTTTATTTTTACAATTCGTTTTTCTTTCACTCTCCCTAGTGCCTGCATACACGTATGTCCCTGAACAAAGTACGATAGTGAATGGCAGACTCTAAGATGGCCGCCGTATTTATAGGGCTGTGACATAACCGGGCTTGCTGGCTGTTGATTGGCTGCATGCATGGCATTATGGGTCATCCCGCTTTCCCAGAGTTCCTTGCCCCATATCCTCACATGTGTAGCCTCCATTTTAGCCGCCATTTTAGCCGGCTAGCCGCCATGTTAGTAAAAATTGCGATCCGTTACCACGAAGCGCAAGGAAATTCACATTAGTTTAGAATCAAATTTTTCCTGAAATTCAGAACAAATTCAACTTCGTCCGCTTCGATTCGCTCATCTCTATTTATAATCTCCCAGTTTTCCCTGACAGTCTTCTCCTTACATTCCTCCCTAACTGCCAATCATCAGCAAGTGGGCAGAGAGAGCAAGAGTTCATAAATAACCATGACTCTTCTCAGGAAGTTGTGATGTCAGCATAAACTTAATTATAGGTTCCCTTTAAAACAGTGGAATTCTGATGTCCATTACAACATGGACAAAATAATTAAAAAATTGCAGACATATTTATCTGTATGATTCATACTGAATAACCTACATATTCAAAATCACTAAAATCTTACATAAAAGGGGAATTGCTTTTCAAACTACTCAGAAACCATTCACAGTTTTCAATATTAGCAGCAAACTGATCTGACTCGTCTTCTTGAAAATCAATGGAGAAGAGAAGTTTCAAAGATTAGCACACATCTATTTCAGAGATTAGTCCCAGGAGATTAACTGCTGAAGGAAAGCTTGTGCTACTGTATTTTATTTCATAATTAGCATCTAGAACCATTACAGGAGTTTCCTAACTGCAGGTATTTAAAACAAAACCCTTAACTAAAACCTTCACATGAACTGCCAAGGATGTTATAAATATATTTTACTTCATGTGTTATATTAGGAAATTGCATAACTAACAAATCCCTAATGTTTTGGTATTATTGAAAGGTTAGGTTTATATATGCCGAGACTTGTAGATAATGGCGGGTGAAAATAATAACAAAACATACCCATGAATAAATAGTGCAAGCAAAGGTAATACACCTTCTACTATATCTTGTTAACTAAGGCCTCTTTCACACTTGCGTTGTCCGTATCCGTCGTGCACTCCATTTGCCGGAGGTGCCCGCCGGATCCGTAACACCGCAAGTGAACTGAAAGCATTTGAAGACGGATCCGTCTTCAAAATGCGTTCAGTGTTACTATGGCACCCAGGACGCTATTAAAGTCCTGGCTGCCATAGTAGTAGTGGGGAGCGGGGGAGCAGTATACTTACAGTCCGTGCGGCTCCCCGGGCGCTCCAGAATGACATCAGAGCGCCCCATGCGCATGGATGACGTGATCCATGCGATCACATCATCCATGTGCGTGGGGCGCCCTGACGTCACTATGAAGCGCCCCGGGAGCCGCACGGACGGTAAGTATACTCCTCCCCCGCTCCCCACTACACTTTACCATGGCAAACAGGACTTTAGCGTCCTGGAAGCCATGGTAGCCATTTTGAAAAAGCTAAACGTTGGATCCGGTAATGCGCCGAAACGACGTTTAGCTTAAGGCCGGATCCGGATTAATGCCTTTCAATGGGCATTAATTCTGGATCCGGCCTTGCGGCAAGTGTTCAGGATTTTTGACCGGAGCAATAAGCGCAGCATGCTGCGGTATTTTCTCCGGCCAAAAAACGTTCCGGTCCGGAACTGAAGACATCCTGATGCATCCTGAACGGATTTCTCTCCATTCAGAATGCATGGGGATAATCCTGATCAGGATTCTTCCGGCATAGAGCCCCAACGATGGAACTCTATGCCGGAAAAGAACAACGCAAGTGTGAAAGGGCCCTAAAACTGTCTCTTTATTCACTTATCAGAGGCCTCTTTCGACCTATGCCTGCTATTATTGTTGGTAACTTTTCAGAATCTCTGAACTCACTGAAAATCTCAACTATGAAGCATGGAAGTCATCTGTGCTTTTCACTGAGGAATAATATTACAAAGAGCAAAGACTTTATCAGGAAATGAGACTGTGAGGGAAAAAGGAAGAGAAGAGGGTAACAGAGGTTGCATAATAATACATAAAGACTCTTCTGTTGAATAAATAGACTTGCATATTGTTTTATTGAGAGCAGCTCTGCTCAAGCTTTTCAGCATAAAATTTCAGTTGTAATATTCAAAATATTCTTTATCAGATGTATTAGTGTTTGTGTGTTGAGGGATCATTTCTGCATGTCTGAATGGGGAACCAAATGATTGTACTTAATATTTAGATTGAGAGAACATGGAGACTGACCAGCAGACAATAAAAATCAGTTAATTAGAAGCAAGTTCAGAATTTCAAGCTAGAGTACAGGGCAATGTAGTGCTTATGATAGCAGGAAATGTCGACCTTTTATGAAGATGAACTTTGAAAAAACTGACCAATATAGATTTTACAGAGAGAGTAAACTGGGGTAAGAAATATACTGTACTTTGTAAGTGTCATTGTAACTGGAAGTAACTGTTACACACAACTTATTTATTATGACATAGAATGATAAGTATGCTTTAAAGAAACAGATTTTAAAAACTATTTTTCTTACCTACAGTATCTCCTAATGCAAGACTCCTATGAAAAAAAAAATATAGTGGTCCCACAAGTTACAATATTAATTGGTTCCAGGACGACCATTGCATGTTGAAACCATTGTAAGTTGAGTAATTGGTACCAAAGTGCCAAAATTCCATCCAAGATAAGAGAAAATGAAGATTTAAGAAAAATAAGCAGATAACTAAGACAGATAAAACAAGCCCTTACATATAACAGTCAGGAATAGCTGCTAGAGTTGAGCGAACACCTGGATGTTCGGGTTCGACGAGTTCGGCCGAACTTTCGAAAAATGTTCGGGTTCGGGATCCGAACTCGACCCGAACTTCATCCCGAACCCGAACCCCATAGAAGTCAATGGGGACCCGAACTTTTGGGCACTAAAAAGGCTGTAAAACACACCCGGAAAGGGCTAGAGGGCTGCAAAAGGCAGCAAAATGTAGTTAAATCCCCTGCAAACAAATGTAGATAGGGAAATGATGAGTTAACATAAAATAAATAAAAATTAAACAATATTAATTGGAGTGAGGTCCCATAGCACAGAATCAGGCTTCAAGTCACCCACCAATGGAGAAGGTCACTTACTATTATTTTGACCACAGCACCCAGACAAAGGAGAGAGGTCCCACAGCAGAGAACCAGGCATCATATCACCCACCACAGGAGTAGGCCACCATTTAGTTACTTTGACCCCTACACCCAGACGGAGGAGAGAGGTTACACAGCAGAGAATCAGGCATTTAGATCACCCACCACAGGAGTAGGCCACCATTGAATCAGACCCCGGCAACCATGTGAGATGGCACAAGCATAAGCTTTATATCAATCAGCACAGGAGAAGGCGACTTTGACAGACTTTGACCCCTACACCCGGACGGAGGAGAGAGGTTTCAAAGCAGAGAATCAGGCATTTAGATCACCCACCACAGGAGTAGGCCCCAATTTAATGGGACCCCGGCAACCATGTCAGATGGCACAACCATCAGCTTCATATCAATCAGCACAGGAGAAGGCGACTTTGAAAGACTTTGACCCCTACACCCAGACGGAGGAGAGAGGTTTCACAGCAGAGAATCAGGCATTTAGATCACCCACCACAGGAGTAGGCCCCCATTGAATCAGACCCTGGCAACCATGTCAGATGGCACAACCATCAGCTTTATATCAATCAGCACAGGAGAAGGCGACTTTGAAAGACTTTGACCCCTACACCCAGATGGAGGAGAGAGGTTTCACAGCAGAGAATCAGGCATCATATCAACCACCACAGGAGAAGCCACCATTTAGTTACTTTGACCCCTGCACCCAGGAAGAGGAGAGAGGCCCCACAGCACATATTCTGGCATCATATCAGCCACCACAGGAGAAGCCACCATTGAGTTACTTTGACCCCCGCACCCAGGAAGAGGAGAGAGACACCACAGCACATATTCTGGCATCATATCAGCCACCACAGGAGAAGCCACCATTGAGTTACTTTGACCCCCGCACCCAGGAAGAGGAGAGAGGCACCACAGCACATATTCAGGCATCATATCACACACCACAGGAGAAGGCCTCTTTCAGTGATTTAGGCCTTTGGACCCAGACAGAGGAGAGAGGCACCACAGCACATATTCTGGCATCATATCAGCCACCACAGGAGAAGCCACCATTGAGTTACTTTGACCCCTGCACCCAGGAAGAGGAGAGAGGCCCCACAGCACATATTCTGGCATCATATCAGCCACCACAGGAGAAGCCACCATTGAGTTACTTTGACCCCTGCACCCAGGAAGAGGAGAGAGGCCCCACAGCACATATTCTGGCATCATACTAACCACCACAGGAGAAGCCACCATTGAGTTACTTTGACCCCTGCACCCAGGAAGAGGAGAGAGGCCCCACAGCACATATTCTGGCATCATATCAGCCACCACAGGAGAAGCCACCATTGAGTTACTTTGACCCCCGCACCCAGGAAGAGGAGAGAGGCACCACAGCACATATTCTGGCATCATATCAGCCACCACAGGAGAAGCCACCATTGAGTTACTTTGACCCCTGCACCCAGGAAAAGGAGAGAGGCCCCACAGCACATATTCTGGCATCATACTAACCACCACAGGAGAAGCCACCATTGAGTTACTTTGACCCCTGCACCCAGGAAGAGGAGAGAGACCCCACAGCACATATTCTGGCATCATATCAGCCACCACAGGAGAAGCCACCATTGAGTTACTTTGACCCCCGCACCCAGGAAGAGGAGAGAGGCACCACAGCACATATTCTGGCATCATATCAGCCACCACAGGAGAAGCCACCATTGAGTTACTTTGACCCCCGCACCCAGGAAGAGGAGAGAGGCACCACAGCACATATTCAGGCATCATATCACACACCACAGGAGAAGGCCTCTTTCAGTGATTTAGGCCTTTGGACCCAGACAGAGGAGAGAGGCACCACAGCACATATTCTGGCATCATATCAGCCACCACAGGAGAAGCCACCATTGAGTTACTTTGACCCCTGCACCCAGGAAGAGGAGAGAGGCCCCACAGCACATATTCTGGCATCATATCAGCCACCACAGGAGAAGCCACCATTTAGTTACTTTGACCCCTGCACCCAGGAAGAGGAGAGAGGCACCACAGCACATATTCTGGCCTCATATCAGCCACCACAGGAGAAGCCACCATTTAGTTACTTTGACCCCTTCACCCAAACAGAGGAGAGAGGTTCCACATCAGAGAATCAGGCATCATATCAACCACCACAGGAGTAGGCCACAATTTAGTTTATTTGACCCCTGCACCCAGGAAGAGGAGAGAGGCCCCACAGCACATATTCTGGCATCATATCACACACCACAGGAGAAGGCCTCTTTCAGTGATTTAGGCCTTTGGACCCAGACAGAGGAGAGAGGTCAGAGATTAGCTTCATATCCCCCAGCACAGCAGAATACCGCTTTATTTGACTTAGGCCTCAGCACCCAGACAGAAGACAGAGGTAGCATGGCAGAGGTTATGGCTTCATGTCACCCGTTAGTTTAACCGGCCACTTTCATCTGGTTAGGCCCCGGCGCCCAGACAGAGAAGAGTTTCATTCAACTGTGGGTTTCATAAAATTTGTATCAAATAAAGAAGTGGCCCGTAGCACAACAAGACATGTTTTAGGCAGTTAATAAGGACTACTCTGCACAAGGGAGGGACAGGTCCTGTGGGATCCATGCCTGGTTCATCTTTATGAAGGTCAGCTTGTCCACGTTGGCTGTGGACAGGCGGCTGCGCTTGTCAGTAATGACGCCCCCTGCCGTGCTGAATACGCGTTCAGATAAAACGCTGGCCGCCGGGCAGGAAAGCACCTCCAAGGCATAACATGCTAACTCTGGCCACGTGGACAATTTCGAAACCCAGTAGTTGAATGGGGCCGAACCATCCGTCAGGATGTGGAGGGGTGTGCAGACATACTGTTCAACCATGTTAGTGAAATGCTGCCTCCTGCTAACACGTTCCGTATCAGGTGTCGGTGCAGATAGCTGTGGCGTGGAGACAAAACTTTTCCACATTTCTGCCATGCTAACCCTGCCCTCAGATGAGCTGGCCGTGACACAGCTGCGTTGGCGACCTCTTGCCACTCCTCTGCCTTCACCTTCCACCAGTTCCCCTGTGACATGTGGGAATGCTCCCAAGAGCGCCTCTATCAGCGTGCGCTTGTACTCGCGCATCTTACGGTCGCGCTCCAGTTCAGGAATTAAAGTGGGCACATTGTCTTTATACCGGGGATCCAGCAGGGTGGCCACCCAGTAGTCTGCACACGTTAAAACGTGGGCAACTCTGCTGTCGTTGCGCAGGCATTGGAGCATATATTCGCTCATGTGGGCCAGGCTACCCATGGGTAAGGACAAGCTGTCCTCTGTGGGAGGCGTATCGTCATCGTCCACCGTATCCCCCCAGCCACGCACCAGTGATGGGCCTGGGCTGCCACCCCGCTGTGAACTTGCGTCATCCTCGTCCCCCTCCACCTCCTCCTCCTCATCCTCCTCGTCCTCCAGTACAGTGCCTTGGCTGGCGACTTGTGAACCTGTCCTCTGCTGCTTAAACAAACCTCCCTCTGAGCCACTTCGAACAGACTGGCCCGAAAGTGTTAGAAACGAGCCCTCATCCTCCTCCTCCTCCTCCACCTGGGCCACCTCCTCTAACATCATTGCCCTAAGTGTTTTCTCAAGGAGACATAGAAGTGGTATTGTAACGCTGATAACAGTGTCATCGCCACTGGCCATGTTGGTGGAGTACTCGAAACAGCGCAGCAGGGCACACAGGTCTCGCATGGAGGCCCAATCATTGGTGGTGAAGTGGTGCTGTTCGGCAGTACGACTGACGCGAGCGTGCTGCAGCTGAAACTCCACTATGGCCTGCTGCTGCTCGCACAGTCTCTCCAGCATGTGCAAGGTGGAGTTCCACCGGGTGGGCACGTCGCATATGAGGCGGTGAGCGGGAAGGCCGAAGTTCCGCTGTAGCGCAGACAGGCGAGCAGCGGCAGGATGTGAACGGCGGAAGCGCGCACAGACGGCCCGCACTTTATGCAGCAGCTCTGACATGTTGGGGTAGTGGTGAATGAACCTCTGCACCACCAAGTTCAGCACATGCGCCAGGCAAGGGATGTGCGTCAAACCGGCTAGTCCCAGAGCTGCCACGAGATTTCGCCCATTATCGCATACCACCAGGCCTGGCTTGAGGCCCACCGGCAGAAACCACTCGTCGGTCTGTTGTTCAATACCCCGCCACAACTCCTTTGCGCTGTGGGGCCTGTCCCCCAAACATATGAGTTTCAGAATGGCCTGCTGACGTTTACCCCGGGCTGTGCTGAAGTTGGTGGTGAAGGTGTGTGGCTGACCGGATGAGCTGGTGGAAGCAGTGGAGGAGGAAGCCGAGTAGGAGGAGGAGGCTACAGGAGGCAGAGAATGATGCCCTGCGATCCTAGGGGGCGGAAGGACGTGCGCCAAGGAACTGTCCGCCGGGGGCCCAGCCGCCACTACATTCATCCAGTGTGCAGTTAGTGAGATATAGCGTCCCTGGCCGTGCTTACTGGTCCACGTATCTGTGGTTAGGTGGACCTTGCCACAAATGGCGTTGCGCAGTGCACACTTGATTTTATCGGACACTTGCATGTGCAGGGAAGGCACGGCTGTCTTGGAGAAGTAGTGGCGGCTGGGAACCACATACTGCGGGACAGCCATGGCCATCAGCTGTTTGAAGCTGTCTGTGTCCACCAGCCGGAATGACAGCATTTCAAAGGCCAGCAGTTTAGAAATGCTGGCGTTCAGGCCAAGGGCTCGAGGGTGACTCGGGGGGAATTTGCGCTTCCTCTCTAAGGTTTGAGATATTGAGAGCTGAACGCTGCTGTGTGATATAGTGGAGACGCTAGTTGACGGTGGCGGTGGTGGTGGTGTCGGTGGCACATCCATGTTTGCTGCTCGGCAGGTGGCAACATTCCTCTCGAGGCGGAAGCCGAGGCAGCAGCGGTAGAGGGAGCAGGGGGAGCCTCAGCGAGTGCCTGGTTTTTAAGGTGTGTACCCCACTGCAGTTCATGCTTTGCATGTAGATGCCTGGTCATGCAGGTTGTGCTGAGGTTCAGAACGTTAATGCCTCGCCTCAGGCTCTGATGGCAGAGCGTGAAAGTCACTCGGGTCTTGTCGGTAGGACATTGTTTAAAGAAGTGCCATGCCAGGGAACTCTTTGAAGCTGCCTTTGTGGGGCTGGGTCCCTGTTGGCGATGTCCAGTAGCAGGCGAACTCTGGGGGCGGCGGCTCGTCTGCTTTGGCCCCCTGCTCCCTCTTTGGCTTCGCTGTTGTCTCGGTCTCACCACTACCTCTTCCTCTGAACTGTGAAAGTCATCGCCACGACCTTCAGTCCATGTGGGGTCTAAGACCTCATCGTCCTCTGCATCGTCTTCCACCCAGTCTCCCTGCCTGACCTCCTCCTGTTCAGTCTGCACACTGCAAAAAGACGCGGCAGTGGGCACCTGTGTTTCGTCATCATCAGAGAGTCGGTGACTCTGCTGTGGTGGTATTCCCATGTCCTCTTCATCTGGAGACATAAGTGGTTGTGCGTCAGTGCATGGTATGTCTTCCTCCACTGGGGAAGGGCTAGGTGGACGCCCCTGGGAAACCCTGGAAGCAGAGTCTTCAAACAGAAGAAGAGACTGCTGCATAACTTGTGGCTCAGACCGTTTCCCTGATATGCTTGGGGGTGATGTGACAGACTGATGGGCTTGGTTTTCAGGTGCCACCTGTGCGCTTTCCGCAGAAGACTGGGTGGAAGACCATGTGGTGAACGTGCTGGAAGCACTGTCGGCCACCCAATCGATTAATGCCTGTACCTGCTCAGGCCTTACCATCCTAAGAGCGGCATTGGGCCCCACGAGATATTGCGGTACATTCTGCCGGCTAGTTGAGGGAGTTCGTTCCCTACTGTGTGCGCCTGGGGCCGAACGGCCACGTCCTCTACCAGCAACAGAGGCTCCACGGACACCACCACGACCGCGTCCTCGTCCCTTAATAGTATTTTTCTTCATTGTTGCGATTCAACTCGCACCACAATGAAATATATTATTTTTTATAAGCAAAATCCCCTCACTGGAATACTTTCAGTCTTTTGACTGTATGGATTACAGATGGAATGACTGTTATATGTGAGTACCGCTTTCTTTGACAGATTCTAGTATGGGTACATATATGTTTTCCCAACCCCAGCACATTAGTTTGCTAATTCCAGATGTATGAAACGCAGGCCTAACTGTATCTAGTATATTGAACGCCAGATAAACTAACTTGGCCTTTTTTAAATAAAAAAAAAATTCCCTTACTGGAATACTTTCAGTCTTTTGACTGTATGGATTACAGATGGAATGACTGTTATATGTGAGTACCGCTTTCTTTGACAGATTCTAGTATGGGTACATATATGTTTTCCCAACCCCAGCACATTAGTTTGCTAATTCCAGATGTATGAAACGCAGGCCTAACTGTATCTAGTATATTGAACGCCAGATAAACTAACTTGGCCTTTTTTAAATAAAAAAAAAATTCCCTCACTGGAATACTTTCAGTCTTTTGACTGTATGGATTACAGATGGAATGACTGTTATATGTGAGTACCGCTTTCTTTGACAGATTCTAGTATGGGTACATATATGTTTTCCCAACCCCAGCACATTAGTTTGCTAATTCCAGATGTATGAAACGCAGGCCTAACTGTATCTAGTATATTGAACGCCAGATAAACTAACTTGGCCTTTTTTAAATAAAAAAAATTCCCTCACTGGAATACTTTCAGTCTTTTGACTGTATGGATTACAGATGGAATGACTGTTATATGTGAGTACCGCTTTCTTTGACAGATTCTAGTATGGGTACATATATGTTTTCCCAACCCCAGCACATTAGTTTGCTAATTCCAGATGTATGAAACGCAGGCCTAACTGTATCTAGTATATTGAACGCCAGATAAACTAACTTGGCCTTTTTAAAAAAAAATAAAATTCCCTCACTGGAATACTTTCAGTCTTTTGACTGTATGGATTACAGATGGAATGACTGTTATATGTGAGTACCGCTTTCTTTGACAGATTCTAGTATGGGTACATATATGTTTTCCCAACCCCAGCACATTAGTTTGCTAATTCCAGATGTATGAAACGCAGGCCTAACTGTATCTAGTATATTGAACGCCAGATAAACTAACTTGGCCTTTTTTAAATAAAAAAAATTCCCTCACTGGAATACTTTCAGTCTTTTGACTGTATGGATTACAGATGGAATGACTGTTATATGTAAGTACCGCTTTCTTTGACAGATTCTAGTATGGGTACATATATGTTTTCCCAACCCCAGCACATTAGTTTGCTAATTCCAGATGTATGAAACGCAGGCCTAACTGTATCTAGTATATTGAACGCCAGATAAACTAACTTGGCCTTTTTTAAATAAAAAAAATTCCCTCACTGGAATACTTTCAGTCTTTTGACTGTATGGATTACAGATGGAATGACTGTTATATGTGAGTACCGCTTTCTTTGACAGATTCTAGTATGGGTACATATATGTTTTCCCAACCCCAGCACATTAGTTTGCTAATTCCAGATGTATGAAACGCAGGCCTAACTGTATCTAGTATATTGAACGCCAGATAAACTAACTTGGCCTTTTTTAAATAAAAAAAATCCCCTCACTGGAATACTTTCAGTCTTTTGACTGTATGGATTACAGATGGAATGACTGTTATATGTGAGTACCGCTTTCTTTGACAGATTCTAGTATGGGTACATATATGTTTTCCCAACCCCAGCACATTAGTTTGCTAATTCCAGATGTATGAAACGCAGGCCTAACTGTATCTAGTATATTGAACGCCAGATAAACTAACTTGGCCTTTTTTAAATAAAATAAAAATTCCCTCACTGGAATACTTTATGGCTTTTCACTGTATGGATTACAGGTGGACTGGTATTAGTAGGGGTGACACAAGCACACCCAAGTCCCTGATGTAGGATTTCTATGGCACAGACCACTATTACAAGTGATTAATGGACGTTGGGAGAGATTGTGCTGCAGCACTAGTCCCAAGATGGCCGCCGCCTATCAGCCCTGTAACATGTGCCACAAAATGGTCTGCACAACCTTTAAAAAAAATAGCCTTGGACTGTGCTGCTAAATCGCTATTGGTCTGAATCCCAGGTGTAGATGTCTGACTTGTTTGGAGCTTTGGAATGCACACTGTGGCAGCTTCTGCTGCAGCACTACAAGTCGCAAAATGGCGGCCGGCGGTCAGCCCAGGTACATGTGGATGGAAAAATCACTCTGGCCACTCTAAAAATAGCCAATCCCTATCAAAAAAGCAGCTCAGCTGCAGATGTTCAGATGAATCACAGGTGGAGGAGAGAAATTTGCTTCCAGTTATTCAATTATCCCTGCCTATTCTCGCCCTAGCATCAGCTGCGTCTATCCCTGTTCTATTCACATCGGGAGTGAGCACGTCCCGACGTGCGCACAAGCTTATAAAGAGGCTGAGTCACATGCTGCACTTGGCCAATCACAGCCTTGCCAATAGTAGGCATGGCTGCGATGGCATCTTAGGGCAAGTAGTATGATGCATGTTGATTGGCTGCTTTGCAGCCTTTCAAAATGCGCCAAAATACATGCCGAACGACGAACCCGAACCCGAACTTTTACGAAAAAGTTCGGGTTCGGGTCCGTGTCACGAACACCCCAAAATTCGGTACGGACCCGAACTATGCTCGAACTGTTCGCTCAACACTAATAGCTGCTAATTAGCAACTATATCGCTATTTTACTAGAGAAGTTACTTTGATTGGTTGGATCTGAGACTGAGTCATTGTATGTTGAGTCTACTTTCAACTTACGATGGGTCAGAAAAGACCATTGTATGTTAAAAATATTGTATCCTGAGAACATTGTACCTTGAGGGATCACTGTACAAGAAATTGGCCAAAATGCCTAGTTGGCAGGAAGTGCCCTGCTATTAATTTATGTCTCTATTTCATTCATTGGGCTTTTTAATGCTCAAACACATCACCTATATGCTATTTATATATTTCATGTGTATGGTGATAATACTACGTAGCCTCTAACCTGTTAGATGTCAGATATAGTGAAACTACAAGTATTAGCATGCTGCATCTTCTTTGATACACTGAGACTTGTACACTGCCTGTCCCAAAAAAAAAGTCGCCACCTGGATTTAACTAAGCAAATAGTTATGAGCCTCCTATTGGATAATTACTCCATGGTCGATTATCTTTCACCTGGCAATAAGTTATTTAACCCCAACTGGTGCAATGAGTTGCTTCTCATTTCTTAAACAACCATGTTCAAAGACACATCTTGTGGTTGTGGAAAAGATAATTAAATAGATTGGGACTGAACAGCTGTGTAGCCGTAAGAAAAACCACTAATAAGTGAGGCAAACCAGAAAAAAAGGCTTCAATTTGCTAGGGAGCATAAAGATGGAAGAAGGTCATGTGGTCTGATGAGTCCAGATTTGCCCTGTTCCAGAGTGATGGGCGCAGCAGGGTAAGAAGAGAGGCAGATGAAGTGATGCCTAGTGCCTACTGTACAAGCCTGTGGGGGAAGTGCTATGATCTGGGGTTGCTGCAGTTGGTCAGGTCTAGGTTCAGCAACAGTATGTGCTCCAAGAATGAGGTCAGCTGACTACCTGAAAATACTGAATGACCAGGTTATTCCATCAATGGATTTTTTCTTCCCTAATTTCATGGGCATATTCCAAAATGACAATGCCAGGATTCATCGGGCTCAAATTGTGAAAGAGGGGTTCAGGAAGCATGAGACATAATTTTCACACATGGATTGGCCACCACAGGGTCCAGACCTTAACCCCATTGAGAATCTTTGGGATGTGCTGGAGAAGGCTTTGTGCAGCAGTCAGACTCTACCATCATCAATGCAAGATCTTGTTGAAAAATCAATGCAACATTGGATGGAAATAAATCTTGTGACAGTGCAGAAGCTTATCGAAACAATGCCACAGAGAATGTGTGCCGTAATCAAAGCTAAAGGAGGTCCAACTAAATATTAGAGTGTGTGACCTTTTTTTTGAATGGCAACTTTTTTTTTGGACAGGCAGTGTATTTTCACAACTGCTGAAGAGGCACAGCTTTCAGGCCATTGGCATAAATTGTATAAGGTACACTCATTCCTATGTATGGTTTCTTGCTTTGACCCATACTTTGAGCATGTTCAGACTGAGAAACAACACATAGCCTAGAATGCTGCAACTTCAGCAAAAGGTCAGTTAGGCCTCTCTTTGCCCAGTATAAGGCTACAGCCACACAGTGCAGTTGTAATTCGGTCTTGATGTGGTCATGATTTAGTTTGGAAATGCATGCGATCAGTTAACACATGTATATGTAATACCCCAGACCTGGGATACTCCAAATTGTTTATTGTTGTGCATTTTATTTCACTGTTTGCTTCCTGGCTTCTACTGCCCGCAAGAAAGGTATAGCAAAGGTTGGCAGGAACATGGTTAATCACCCTGTTCCTCCCCTCTAGGAAGGATTGGGCTCATCCTGCGTCCTGACAAGAGGGGGAGTTCCTGTTTAGAGACAGAGTGTAGAGGACGCAGACTGCAGTGCTCCTTTTCCTACAGAGAATTCTCCGGAAAGAACTATTAATTTGCTGCCTCAAATAAAGCCTTGGAAAGATAAAGACAGCAGAGTGAACTGCTATATTTAGCTCCTACAGACACTTCTTTGAAGTGTGTGAATACAGGTAAAGACACCCTAATCATCAAACAACCACTAGGCCAGTATTACCTAAGTGGTAAAAAACCACCAGACAAACTGCTTCAATATCCTAGCTGGTGCCAGAAGAGATTTACACTAAAGCCTGCTGCTACGTTTTGTATTTTCAAGTTCTACGTTGCACTTAGTAAAAAAGACTCTGTTACGTTCAGCTCTGGCCTCATTCTTCAGTGCTACAACTTTCACTGCAAAACACCCCAGGGAGTAATGGCCTGAGGGAGCATTCACCCAACAACACAGGGCCACTAAAAGTCCCATCTTCTACACCGGATCCCTACGTGGCTCGCTGCATATGAGCATGTATTTAAAGTGTAATTGTAATTTTTTATTTTATTTGCTAGTTTATAAGAGCTAGGCATATATACCTGAGTTAGTCTGTCAATGATTGTCCAAAGATCTGTAATTACCTTATAATAATAGCTTTCATTAATGTTCCATGTCCCTTTCCACTGCTCCCTTAAAAGAAAGTTGCTAGAGCTTGTCTGTCTCCGGCTAAGAAGACAGGAAGACGGAGGGGCGGACCTTCACACTGCATCCCTGGATTAGGCTTCAGAGTAAGGAGGCGTGTCTCTCAGTAATACAATCTGATTGGCTGGCAGGAAGCTGCTGGCTACAGCAAGTATGTATGTGAAGTGAGGGAAAGCAGTTTTGGCCCCAGAGAACTGCCAGAGGAGACATCTTGAGAAGGTCCTCATATTGTAAATGTTTAAACAGATGTAACTAATGGAAAAACTCAAGAAAAACAGTGGTATGTGAAGAAACTAAAGATTGCTTTATGCATAATGCTGCTGCAGCAGTAACATATGCTAAAATAGATTTTTTTATGAAAACATGACGGTTACACTTTAAAGTGTTTTTTCTTTGTCTGCCACTATTGTTTGAACTGTGAATTTTCCTGTTTCTTTAGCATTCTGATGAACTTCAAATAATAACAACTGTGATAAAACACATAGCGCAAGCGCCTACTCAACCATATATCTCATGCACTCAACAGATACAAGCAGCAGGACATGTCTTATGTGCAGTCAATCATCATAATTCAGAAACCTATTTTCCCATTGACTTCCATTGGAAAATGTGATGCTGCAGTTCCAAACTGAATCCTGACCGTATCACGACCGCACCATGGGGCCATAACCTAAAGGTACATTCACACATGGAGGATACACTGCTGATTTGCTGTTGTGGATTTTTGTGCAACAGATCAACAACATTATACAGCCAAGAGATTTTAAGAAAATTTGCAGTGTAAATAGACTTGTGCTACAGGTTTGAAATCCGCAGCAGGTAAATTTATGCTGCAGTTTTCCCTTTCACCTTTGCAATGAAGAGGGAAAAATCCACAGCCATTTCTGCTGTAAGAACAGCATGTCCTTCATACATTTTCTTGCTGATGTTTTTGCAATGGATATGTGGCACAGGAGACTTTTTCGCTTCATTTTACGTAATGTGTAGGCTTCACATTGCAAGTAATCAAAAAAATTACAGCACAGTGCAAGTAAATGGAGTTTGGCTCACACTGTGTACATGCTGCAAATAATTTTTCAGTATGCAGATTCCATATTGCAAATTCAATTTTGAAATCTGCAGCAGGTTGTATGTTTATTTGCCTCAGATGTTTTTCATTGAAGGCAATGAAATTCTGAAATCTGCATCTAAATCCACAAGACAGAATAATTTAATAACAGATTTATTTGCAGCTCCACAATGAAATCTGTGTCAAAATGCATGTCTGTACATCAAAATATGCATAACATTTCATTGAGGATTTATTTGTGCAATATTTGGGCGAATATTCGTCATATATTCGCGAATTGGAGAATTCGTGATCTCCAGTCATTATTTATTATTGCGAAAATCGGCAATTGGAAAATTTGTGATCAACACTTCTCCTAAAATCAAAGATATTGCAGCCTTCTCATTGGCCCACAAGCAAGAAGCAGTGAGGGATCATGGGTACTGATGAAAAAATCTAGAATATTACGAAGATATAGCACTATATTCTAGATATTCGCAAATTCTCGAAGTGGCAATATTCGCGATAAAAATTTGCGATTAGAATATTCGCGATCAACACAAACCCCTATTATTCAGCTGTTATAGATAGCATGTCACAACATGTCATTGATAGCAAATGTCACAGAGCATATACATAACACTCAATAAATCTTTTTTTTATGTAGAGACAGTATATTTGAAAAGGCTCACACTAGAGAGAAATGGATATCGGGGGGTTCTACACCCACTGGACCACCCTCAGTCCAGCAGAAAAAAATGGAAAATTTATATAATATGGGCAGGCACACCCCCTTCTGATATTGCAGGAACACAGTCCAAGGGGAATCAAATATACTTTAATAGGTAAGCAGCAAGTGGCAAATATCCTGGATAATCCGTGCTTAGCAATGAAGGATTGATACACAGTCTGCACAGCATTAGTTGAGGTGGTTAGTAATAATGTGGAGTAATGATAGTCATTAGTGCAGTAATACACATTTATACCACGTAAGGTTGGAGCAGTTAGCAATCATATAGAATAGTAGTGATTGTTGGTAGTAATCCTTTTCTATAGTAACATATCAAATGTCAATGTGGCAGAGTGGATTCCGCTTCGCCTGCGAGTAATAACTGTCCTGGGCAGTCAAAACTTTATAATATATACAGGTGAAACTCGAAAAATTGGAATATTGTGCAAAGTTCATTGATTTCAGTAATGCAACTTAAATGGTGAAACTAATATATCAGATAGACTCATTACATGCAAAGCGAGATATTTCAAGCCTTCATTTGTTATAATTTGGATGATTATGGCTTATAGCTTATGAAACCCCAAAGTCACACTTTTGAGGTACCCTTTGCTCAGGGGGTATGGATTAATTAGCTGACCAGAGTGTGACACTTTCAGCCTAGAATATTGAACCTTTTCACAAAAATCTAATTTTAAGCTGCATTAATGGAATTCCTTTTAATTTGCATTACTGAAATAAATGGACTTTTGCACGATATTCAAATTTTTCGAGTTTCACCTGTAAGTATACTCCAATGTTGTATTTCGCTTGAACTTGAACGCCTCACTGAGGCTCTTACCGAACATCAACCGTGGTGTAGCTCCCTTGCTCTCCGCACGAAGTCTTAGTAGGTCACGTGGTCCAGTCACGTGATCGCAGAAGTCAGTCAGGTGCTGTGAATCTTGTAGCTTGTACCCCGTGGAGAATGGATAGTGATCAATGCTGCAGCTGAACCTCGCTGTACATGCCTCTATAATAAGTCCGGACAAAAAGATCTTTATGGTGGAGGTGCTAACAATAAACCTATGAACTGTGGAAATTTCAGGTTTTTGCAAGATTTTGTAATACAGAACTTGCCAGCAACTGTATGAAACTATGAAAAACAGTTCTTGGCCCAGTTTTGTGTCACATACCAGACTGTGTATCAATCCTTCATTGCTAAGCACAGATTATCCGGGATATTTGCCACTTACCAATTATATGTGGAGTGAATATATTCAGCTGCATTGATACTGTGCATCTAACCACAGAGAGGATTTGTACTGGGCATCATCTATATTCAGCATCAGAATTAACAGTTTTTTATACAGTGGGATGCAAAAGTTTGGGCAACCTTGTTAATCGTCATGATTTTCCTGTATAAATCGTTGGTTGTTACGATAAAAAATGTCAGTTAAATATATCATATAGGAGACACACACAGTGATATTTGAGAAGTGAAATGAAGTTTATTGGATTTACAGAAAGTGTGCTATAACTGTTTAAACAAAATTAGGCAGGTGCATAAATTTGGGCACTGTTGTCATTTATTGATTCCAAAACCTTTAGAACTAATTATTGGAACTCAATTTGGCTTGGTAAGTAGTGTTGAGCGAACAGTTCGAGCATAGTTCGGGTCCGTACCGAATTTTGGGGTGTTCGTGACATGGACCCGAACCCGAACTTTTTCGTAAAAGTTCGGGTTCGGGTTCGTCGTTCGGCATGTATTTTGGCGCATTTTGAAAGGCTGCAAAGCAGCCAATCAACATGCATCATACTACTTGCCCTAAGATGCCATCGCAGCCATGCCTACTATTGGCAAGGCTGTGATTGGCCAAGTGCAGCATGTGACTCAGCCTCTTTATAAGCTTGTGCGCACGTCGGGACGTGCTCACTCCCGATGTGAATAGAACAGGGATAGACGCAGCTGATGCTAGGGCGAGAATAGGCAGGGATAATTGAATAACTGGAAGCAAATTTCTCTCCTCCACCTGTGATTCATCTGAACAACTGCAGCTGAGCTGCTTTTTTGATAGGGATTGGCTATTTTTAGAGTGGCCAGAGTGATTTTTCCATCCACATGTACCTGGGCTGACCGCCGGCCGCCATTTTGCGACTTGTAGTGCTGCAGCAGAAGCTGCCACAGTGTGCATTCCAAAGCTCCAAACAAGTCAGACATCTACACCTGGGATTCAGACCAATAGCGATTTAGCAGCACAGTCCAAGGCTATTTTTTTTAAAGGTTGTGCAGACCATTTTGTGGCACATGTTACTGGGCTGATAGGCGGCGGCCATCTTGGGACTAGTGCTGCAGCACAATCTCTCCCAACGTCCATTAATCACTTGTAATAGTGGTCTGTGCCATAGAAATCCTACATCAGGGACTTGGGTGTGCTTGTGTCACCCCTACTAATACCAGTCCACCTGTAATCCATACAGTGAAAAGCCATAAAGTATTCCAGTGAGGGAATTTTTTTTTTATTTAAAAAAGGCCAAGTTAGTTTATCTGGCGTTCAATATACTAGATACAGTTAGGCCTGCGTTTCATACATCTGGAATTAGCAAACTAATGTGCTGGGGTTGGGAAAACATATATGTACCCATACTAGAATCTGTCAAAGAAAGCGGTACTCACATATAACAGTCATTCCATCTGTAATCCATACAGTCAAAAGACTGAAAGTATTCCAGTGAGGGAATTTTTTTTATTTAAAAAAGGCCAAGTTAGTTTATCTGGCGTTCAATATACTAGATACAGTTAGGCCTGCGTTTCATACATCTGGAATTAGCAAACTAATGTGCTGGGGTTGGGAAAACATATATGTACCCATACTAGAATCTGTCAAAGAAAGCGGTACTCACATATAACAGTCATTCCATCTGTAATCCATACAGTCAAAAGACTGAAAGTATTCCAGTGAGGGGATTTTTTTTATTTAAAAAAGGCCAAGTTAGTTTATCTGGCGTTCAATATACTAGATACAGTTAGGCCTGCGTTTCATACATCTGGAATTAGCAAACTAATGTGCTGGGGTTGGGAAAACATATATGTACCCATACTAGAATCTGTCAAAGAAAGCGGTACTCACATATAACAGTCATTCCATCTGTAATCCATACAGTCAAAAGACTGAAAGTATTCCAGTGAGGGAATTTTTTTTTTATTTAAAAAAGGCCAAGTTAGTTTATCTGGCGTTCAATATACTAGATACAGTTAGGCCTGCGTTTCATACATCTGGAATTAGCAAACTAATGTGCTGGGGTTGGGAAAACATATATGTACCCATACTAGAATCTGTCAAAGAAAGCGGTACTCACATATAACAGTCATTCCATCTGTAATCCATACAGTCAAAAGACTGAAAGTATTCCAGTGAGGGGATTTTTTTTATTTAAAAAAGGCCAAGTTAGTTTATCTGGCGTTCAATATACTAGATACAGTTAGGCCTGCGTTTCATACATCTGGAATTAGCAAACTAATGTGCTGGGGTTGGGAAAACATATATGTACCCATACTAGAATCTGTCAAAGAAAGCGGTACTCACATATAACAGTCATTCCATCTGTAATCCATACAGTCAAAAGACTGAAAGTATTCCAGTGAGGGAATTTTTTTTATTTAAAAAAGGCCAAGTTAGTTTATCTGGCGTTCAATATACTAGATACAGTTAGGCCTGCGTTTCATACATCTGGAATTAGCAAACTAATGTGCTGGGGTTGGGAAAACATATATATACCCATACTAGAATCTGTCAAAGAAAGCGGTACTCACATATAACAGTCATTCCATCTGTAATCCATACAGTCAAAAGACTGAAAGTATTCCAGTGAGGGAATTTTTTTTTTATTTAAAAAAGGCCAAGTTAGTTTATCTGGCGTTCAATATACTAGATACAGTTAGGCCTGCGTTTCATACATCTGGAATTAGCAAACTAATGTGCTGGGGTTGGGAAAACATATATGTACCCATACTAGAATCTGTCAAAGAAAGCGGTACTCACATATAACAGTCATTCCATCTGTAATCCATACAGTCAAAAGACTGAAAGTATTCCAGTGAGGGGATTTTTTTTATTTAAAAAAGGCCAAGTTAGTTTATCTGGCGTTCAATATACTAGATACAGTTAGGCCTGCGTTTCATACATCTGGAATTAGCAAACTAATGTGCTGGGGTTGGGAAAACATATATGTACCCATACTAGAATCTGTCAAAGAAAGCGGTACTCACATATAACAGTCATTCCATCTGTAATCCATACAGTCAAAAGACTGAAAGTATTCCAGTGAGGGGATTTTGCTTATAAAAAATAATATATTTCATTGTGGTGCGAGTTGAATCGCAACAATGAAGAAAAATACTATTAAGGGACGAGGACGCGGTCGTGGTGGTGTCCGTGGAGCCTCTGTTGCTGGTAGAGGACGTGGCCGTTCGACCCCAGGCGCACACAGTAGGGAACGAACTCCCTCAACTAGCCGGCAGAATGTACCGCAATATCTCGTGGGGCCCAATGCCGCTCTTAGGATGGTAAGGCCTGAGCAGGTACAGGCATTAATCGATTGGGTGGCCGACAGTGCTTCCAGCACATTCACCACATGGTCTTCCACCCAGTCTTCTGCGGAAAGCGCACAGGTGGCACCTGAAAACCAAGCCCATCAGTCTGTCACATCACCCCCAAGCATATCAGGGAAACGGTCTGAGCCACAAGTTATGCAGCAGTCTCTTCTTCTGTTTGAAGACTCTGCTTCCAGGGTTTCCCAGGGGCGTCCACCTAGCCCTTCCCCAGTGGAGGAAGACATACCATGCACTGACGCACAACCACTTATGTCTCCAGATGAAGAGGACATGGGAATACCACCACAGCAGAGTCACCGACTCTCTGATGATGACGAAACACAGGTGCCCACTGCCGCGTCTTTTTGCAGTGTGCAGACTGAACAGGAGGAGGTCAGGGAGGGAGACTGGGTGGAAGACGATGCAGAGGACGATGAGGTCTTAGACCCCACATGGACTGAAGTTCGTGGCGATGACTTTCACAGTTCAGAGGAAGAGGTAGTGGTGAGACCGAGACAACAGCGAAGCCAAAGAGGGAGCAGGGGGCCAAAGCAGACGAGCCGCCCCCCCCAGAGTTCGCCTGCTACTGGACATCGCCAACAGGGACCCAGCCCCACAAAGGCAGCTTCAAAGAGTTCCCTGGCATGGCACTTCTTTAAACAATGTCCTACCGACAAGACCCGAGTGACTTGCACGCTCTGCCATCAGAGCCTGAGGCGAGGCATTAACGTTCTGAACCTCAGCACAACCTGCATGACCAGGCATCTACATGCAAAGCATGAACTGCAGTGGGGTACACACCTTAAAAACCAGGCACTCGCTGAGGCTCCCCCTGCTCCCTCTACCGCTGCTGCCTCGGCTTCCGCCTCGAGAGGAATGTTGCCACCTGCCGAGCAGCAAACAGAGGATGTGCCACCGACACCACCACCACCGCCACCGTCAACTAGCGTCTCCACTATATCACACAGCAGCGTTCAGCTCTCAATATCTCAAACCTTAGAGAGGAAGCGCAAATTCCCCCCGAGTCACCCTCGAGCCCTTGGCCTGAACGCCAGCATTTCTAAACTGCTGGCCTTTGAAATGCTGTTATTCCGGCTGGTGGACACAGACAGCTTCAAACAGCTGATGGCCATGGCTGTCCCGCAGTATGTGGTTCCCAGCCGCCACTACTTCTCCAAGACAGCCGTGCCTTCCCTGCACATGCAAGTGTCCGATAAAATCAAGTGTGCACTGCGCAACGCCATTTGTGGCAAGGTCCACCTAACCACAGATACGTGGACCAGTAAGCACGGCCAGGGACGCTATATCTCACTAACTGCACACTGGATGAATGTAGTGGCGGCTGGGCCCCCGGCGGACAGTTCCTTGGCGCACGTCCTTCCGCCCCCTAGGATCGCAGGGCATCATTCTCTGCCTCCTGTAGCCTCCTCCTCCTACTCGGCTTCCTCCTCCACTGCTTCCACCAGCTCATCCGGTCAGCCACACACCTTCACCACCAACTTCAGCACAGCCCGGGGTAAACGTCAGCAGGCCATTCTGAAACTCATATGTTTGGGGGACAGGCCCCACAGCGCAAAGGAGTTGTGGCGGGGTATTGAACAACAGACCGACGAGTGGTTTCTGCCGGTGGGCCTCAAGCCAGGCCTGGTGGTATGCGATAATGGGCGAAATCTCGTGGCAGCTCTGGGACTAGCCGGTTTGACGCACATCCCTTGCCTGGCGCATGTGCTGAACTTGGTGGTGCAGAGGTTCATTCACCACTACCCCAACATGTCAGAGCTGCTGCATAAAGTGCGGGCCGTCTGTGCGCGCTTCCGCCGTTCACATCCTGCCGCTGCTCGCCTGTCTGCGCTACAGCGGAACTTCGGCCTTCCCGCTCACCGCCTCATATGCGACGTGCCCACCCGGTGGAACTCCACCTTGCACATGCTGGAGAGACTGTGCGAGCAGCAGCAGGCCATAGTGGAGTTTCAGCTGCAGCACGCTCGCGTCAGTCGTACTGCCGAACAGCACCACTTCACCACCAATGATTGGGCCTCCATGCGAGACCTGTGTGCCCTGCTGCGCTGTTTCGAGTACTCCACCAACATGGCCAGTGGCGATGACACTGTTATCAGCGTTACAATACCACTTCTATGTCTCCTTGAGAAAACACTTAGGGCAATGATGTTAGAGGAGGTGGCCCAGGACGAGGAGGAGGAGGAGGAGGATGAGGGCTCGTTTCTAACACTTTCGGGCCAGTCTGTTCGAAGTGGCTCAGAGGGAGGTTTGTTTAAGCAGCAGAGGACAGGTTCACAAGTCGCCAGCCAAGGCACTGTACTGGAGGACGAGGAGGATGAGGAGGAGGAGGTGGAGGGGGACGAGGATGACGCAAGTTCACAGCGGGGTGGCAGCCCAGGCCCATCACTGGTGCGTGGCTGGGGGGATACGGTGGACGATGACGATACGCCTCCCACAGAGGACAGCTTGTCCTTACCCATGGGTAGCCTGGCCCACATGAGCGAATATATGCTCCAATGCCTGCGCAACGACAGCAGAGTTGCCCACGTTTTAACGTGTGCAGACTACTGGGTGGCCACCCTGCTGGATCCCCGGTATAAAGACAATGTGCCCACTTTAATTCCTGAACTGGAGCGCGACCGTAAGATGCGCGAGTACAAGCGCACGCTGATAGAGGCGCTCTTGAGAGCATTCCCACATGTCACAGGGGAACAGGTGGAAGGTGAAGGCAGAGGAGTGGCAAGAGGTCGCCAACGCAGCTGTGTCACGGCCAGCTCATCTGAGGGCAGGGTTAGCATGGCAGAAATGTGGAAAAGTTTTGTCTCCACGCCACAGCTATCTGCACCGACACCTGATACGGAACGTGTTAGCAGGAGGCAGCATTTCACTAACATGGTTGAACAGTATGTCTGCACACCCCTCCACATCCTGACGGATGGTTCGGCCCCATTCAACTACTGGGTTTCGAAATTGTCCACGTGGCCAGAGTTAGCATGTTATGCCTTGGAGGTGCTTTCCTGCCCGGCGGCCAGCGTTTAATCTGAACGCGTATTCAGCACGGCAGGGGGCGTCATTACTGACAAGCGCAGCCGCCTGTCCACAGCCAACGTGGACAAGCTGACCTTCATAAAGATGAACCAGGCATGGATCCCACAGGACCTGTCCCTCCCTTGTGCAGAGTAGTCCTTATTAACTGCCTAAAACATGTCTTGTTGTGCTACGGGCCACTTCTTTATTTGATACAAATTTTATGAAACCCACAGTTGAATGAAACTCTTCTCTGTCTGGGCGCCGGGGCCTAACCAGATGAAAGTGGCCGGTTAAACTAACGGGTGACATGAAGCCATAACCTCTGCCATGCTACCTCTGTCTTCTGTCTGGGTGCTGAGGCCTAAGTCAAATAAAGCGGTATTCTGCTGTGCTGGGGGATATGAAGCTAATCTCTGACCTCTCTCCTCTGTCTGGGTCCAAAGGCCTAAATCACTGAAAGAGGCCTTCTCCTGTGGTGTGTGATATGATGCCAGAATATGTGCTGTGGGGCCTCTCTCCTCTTCCTGGGTGCAGGGGTCAAATAAACTAAATTGTGGCCTACTCCTGTGGTGGTTGATATGATGCCTGATTCTCTGATGTGGAACCTCTCTCCTCTGTTTGGGTGAAGGGGTCAAAGTAACTAAATGGTGGCTTCTCCTGTGGTGGCTGATATGATGCCAGAATATGTGCTGTGGTGCCTCTCTCCTCTTCCTGGGTGCAGGGGTCAAAGTAACTAAATGGTGGCTTCTCCTGTGGTGGCTGATATGATGCCAGAATATGTGCTGTGGGGCCTCTCTCCTCTTCCTGGGTGCAGGGGTCAAAGTAACTTAATGGTGGCTTCTCCTGTGGTGGCTGATATGATGCCAGAATATGTGCTGTGGTGCCTCTCTCCTCTGTCTGGGTCCAAAGGCCTAAATCACTGAAAGAGGCCTTCTCCTGTGGTGTGTGATATGATGCCTGAATATGTGCTGTGGTGCCTCTCTCCTCTTTCTGGGTGCGGGGGTCAAAGTAACTCAATGGTGGCTTCTCCTGTGGTGGCTGATATGATGCCAGAATATGTGCTGTGGGGCCTCTCTCCTCTTCCTGGGTGCAGGGGTCAAAGTAACTCAATGGTGGCTTCTCCTGTGGTGGTTAGTATGATGCCAGAATATGTGCTGTGGGGCCTCTCTCCTCTTCCTGGGTGCAGGGGTCAAAGTAACTCAATGGTGGCTTCTCCTGTGGTGGCTGATATGATGCCAGAATATGTGCTGTGGGGCCTCTCTCCTCTTCCTGGGTGCAGGGGTCAAAGTAACTCAATGGTGGCTTCTCCTGTGGTGGCTGATATGATGCCAGAATATGTGCTGTGGTGCCTCTCTCCTCTTCCTGGGTGCGGGGGTCAAAGTAACTCAATGGTGGCTTCTCCTGTGGTGGCTGATATGATGCCAGAATATGTGCTGAGGGGCCTCTCTCCTCTTCCTGGGTGCAGGGGTCAAAGTAACTCAATGGTGGCTTCTCCTGTGGTGGTTAGTATGATGCCAGAATATGTGCTGTGGGGCCTCTCTCCTCTTCCTGGGTGCAGGGGTCAAAGTAACTCAATGGTGGCTTCTCCTGTGGTGGCTGATATGATGCCAGAATATGTGCTGTGGGGCCTCTCTCCTCTTCCTGGGTGCAGGGGTCAAAGTAACTCAATGGTGGCTTCTCCTGTGGTGGCTGATATGATGCCAGAATATGTGCTGTGGTGCCTCTCTCCTCTGTCTGGGTCCAAAGGCCTAAATCACTGAAAGAGGCCTTCTCCTGTGGTGTGTGATATGATGCCTGAATATGTGCTGTGGTGCCTCTCTCCTCTTCCTGGGTGCGGGGGTCAAAGTAACTCAATGGTGGCTTCTCCTGTGATGGCTGATATGATGCCAGAATATGTGCTGTGGTGCCTCTCTCCTCTTCCTGGGTGCGGGGGTCAAAGTAACTCAATGGTGGCTTCTCCTGTGGTGGCTGATATGATGCCAGAATATGTGCTGTGGGGCCTCTCTCCTCTTCCTGGGTGCAGGGGTCAAAGTAACTCAATGGTGGCTTCTCCTGTGGTGGCTGATATGATGCCAGAATATGTGCTGTGGTGCCTCTCTCCTCTTCCTGGGTGCGGGGGTCAAAGTAACTCAATGGTGGCTTCTCCTGTGGTGGCTGATATGATGCCAGAATATGTGCTGTGGTGCCTCTCTCCTCTTCCTGGGTGCGGGGGTCAAAGTAACTCAATGGTGGCTTCTCCTGTGGTGGCTGATATGATGCCAGAATATGTGCTGTGGGGCCTCTCTCCTCTTCCTGGGTGCAGGGGTCAAAGTAACTCAATGGTGGCTTCTCCTGTGGTGGTTAGTATGATGCCAGAATATGTGCTGTGGGGCCTCTCTCCTCTTCCTGGGTGCAGGGGTCAAAGTAACTCAATGGTGGCTTCTCCTGTGGTGGCTGATATGATGCCAGAATATGTGCTGTGGTGCCTCTCTCCTCTTCCTGGGTGCGGGGGTCAAAGTAACTCAATGGTGGCTTCTCCTGTGGTGGCTGATATGATGCCAGAATATGTGCTGTGGGGCCTCTCTCCTCTTCCTGGGTGCAGGGGTCAAAGTAACTCAATGGTGGCTTCTCCTGTGCTGATTGATATAAAGCTGATGGTTGTGCCATCTGACATGGTTGCCAGGGTCTGATTCAATGGGGGCCTACTCCTGTGGTGGGTGATCTAAATGCCTGATTCTCTGCTGTGAAACCTCTCTCCTCCGTCTGGGTGTAGGGGTCAAAGTCTTTCAAAGTCGCCTTCTCCTGTGCTGATTGATATGAAGCTGATGGTTGTGCCATCTGACATGGTTGCCGGGGTCCCATTAAATTGTGGCCTACTCCTGTGGTGGTTGATATGATGCCTGATTCTCTGATGTGGAACCTCTCTCCTCTGTTTGGGTGAAGGGGTCAAAGTAACTAAATGGTGGCTTCTCCTGTGGTGGCTGATATGATGCCAGAATATGTGCTGTGGGGCCTCTCTCCTCTTCCTGGGTGCAGGGGTCAAAGTAACTCAATGGTGGCTTCTCCTGTGGTGGCTGATATGATGCCAGAATATGTGCTGTGGTGCCTCTCTCCTCTTCCTGGGTGCGGGGGTCAAAGTAACTCAATGGTGGCTTCTCCTGTGGTGGTTAGTATGATGCCAGAATATGTGCTGTGGTGCCTCTCTCCTCTTCCTGGGTGCGGGGGTCAAAGTAACTCAATGGTGGCTTCTCCTGTGGTGGCTGATATGATGCCAGAATATGTGCTGTGGTGCCTCTCTCCTCTTCCTGGGTGCAGGGGTCAAAGTAACTAAATGGTGGCTTCTCCTGTGGTGGTTGATATGATGCCTGATTCTCTGCTGTGAAACCTCTCTCCTCCATCTGGGTGTAGGGGTCAAAGTCTTTCAAAGTCGCCTTCTCCTGTGCTGATTGATATAAAGCTGATGGTTGTGCCATCTGACATGGTTGCCAGGGTCTGATTCAATGGGGGCCTACTCCTGTGGTGGGTGATCTAAATGCCTGATTCTCTGCTGTGAAACCTCTCTCCTCCGTCTGGGTGTAGGGGTCAAAGTCTTTCAAAGTCGCCTTCTCCTGTGCTGATTGATATGAAGCTGATGGTTGTGCCATCTGACATGGTTGCCGGGGGTCCCATTAAATTGGGGCCTACTCCTGTGGTGGGTGATCTAAATGCCTGATTCTCTGCTTTGAAACCTCTCTCCTCCGTCCGGGTGTAGGGGTCAAAGTCTTTCAAAGTCGCCTTCTCCTGTGCTGATTGATATGAAGCTGATGGTTGTGCCATCTGACATGGTTGCCGGGGTCCCATTAAATTGGGGCCTACTCCTGTGGTGGGTGATCTAAATGCCTGATTCTCTGCTTTGAAACCTCTCTCCTCCGTCTGGGTGTAGGGGTCAAAGTAACTAAATGGTGGCCTACTCCTGTGGTGGGTGATATGATGCCTGGTTCTCTGCTGTGGGACCTCTCTCCTTTGTCTGGGTGCTGTGGTCAAAATAATAGTAAGTGACCTTCTCCATTGGTGGGTGACTTGAAGCCTGATTCTGTGCTATGGGACCTCACTCCAATTAATATTGTTTAATTTTTATTTATTTTATGTTAACTCATCATTTCCCTATCTACATTTGTTTGCAGGGGATTTAACTACATTTTGCTGCCTTTTGCAGCCCTCTAGCCCTTTCCGGGTGTGTTTTACAGCCTTTTTAGTGCCCAAAAGTTCGGGTCCCCATTGACTTCTATGGGGTTCGGGTTCGGGATGAAGTTCGGGTCGAGTTCGGATCCCGAACCCGAACATTTTTCGAAAGTTCGGCCGAACTCGTTGAACCCGAACATCCAGGTGTTCGCTCAACTCTATTGGTACGCTCAGTGACCCCTGACCTACATACACAGGTGAATCCAATTATGAGAAAGATTATTTAAGGGGGTCAACTGTAAGTTTCCCTCCTCTTTTAAATTTCTCTGAAGAGTAGCAACATGGGGGTCTCAAAACAACTCTTAAATGACCTGAAGACAAAGATTGTTCACCATCATGGTTTAGGGGAAGGATACAGAAAGCTGTCTCAGAGATTTCAGCTGTCTGTTTCCACAGTTAGGAACATATTGAGGAAATGGAAGACCACAGGCTCAGTTCAAGTTAAGGCTCAAAGTGGCAGACCAAGAAAAATCTCGGATAGACAGAAGCAACGAATGGTGAGAACAGTCAGAGTCAACCCACAGACCAGCACCAAAGACCTACAACATCATCTTGCTGCAGATGGAGTCACTGTGCATCGTTCAACCATTCGGCGCACTTTACACAAGGAGATGCTGTACGCGAGAGTGATGCAGAGGAAGCCTTTTCTCCGCCCACAGCACAAAAAGTGCCGCTTGAGGTGGGCTAAAGCACATTTGGACAAGCCAGCTTCATTTTGGAATAAGGTGCTGTGGACTGATGAAACTAAAATTGAGTTATTTGGCCATAACAAGGGGCGTTATGCATGGAGGAAAAAGAACACAGCATTCCAAGAAAAACACTTGCTACCTACAGTAAAATATGGTGGTGGTTCCATCATGCTGTGGGGCTGTGTGCCCAGTGCAGGGACTGGGAATCTTGTCAAAGTTGAGGGACGCATGGATTCCACTCAGTATCAGCAGATTCTGGAGACCAATGTCTAGGAATCAGTGACAAAGCTGAAGCTGCGCCGGGGCTGGATCTTTCAACAAGACAACGACCCTAAACACTGCTCAAAATCCACTAAGGCATTTATGCAGAGGAACAAGTACAACGTTCTGGAATGGCCATCTCAGTCCCCAGACCTGAATATAATTGAAAATCTGTGGTGTGACTTAAAGAGAGCTGTCCATGCTCAGAAGCCATCAAACCTGAATGAACTAAAGATGTTTTGTAAAGAGGAATGGTCCAAAATACCTTCAACCAGAATCCAGACTCTCATTGGAACCTACAGGAAGCGTTTAGAGGCTGTAATTTCTGCAAAAGGAGAATCTACTAAATATTGATTTCATTTCTTTTTTGTGGTGCCCAAATTTATGCAAATGCCTAATTTTGTTTAAACAATTATAGCACACTTTCTGTAAATCCAATAAACTTCATTTCACTTCTCAAATATCACTGTGTGTGTCTCTATATGATATATTTAACTGACATTTTTTATCGTAACAACCAACGATTTATACAGGAAAATCATGACGATTAACAAGGTTGCCCAAACTTTCGCATCCCACTGTAGCATGTACTACGTACTAATCGCAGTTCGCCTATTAATCATTACTTACAAGTTGTTACAACTAGTACTTAACGGTTGTCTGGCATATAAATGATATACCGTTGCAAGAAAAAGTATGTGAACCCTTTGGAATTATATGGATTTCTGCACAAATTGGTCCTAAAATGTGATCTGATCTTCATCTAAGTCACAACAATAGACAATCACAGACTGCTGAAACTAATAACACACAAAGAATTAAATGTTACCATGCTTTTTTGAACACACCATGTAAACATTCACAGTACAGGTGGAAAAAGTATGTGAATCCCTAGACTAATGACATCTCCAAGAGCTAATTGGAGTGAGGTGTCAGCCAACTGGAGTCCAATCAATGAGATGAGATTGGAGGTGTTGGTTACAGCTGCCCTGCCCTATAAAAAACACACACCAGTTCAGGGTTTGCTTTTCACAAGAAGCATTGCCTGATGTGAATGATGCCTCTCACAAAAGAGCTCTCAGAAGACCTACGATTAAGAATTGTTGACTTGCATAAAGCTGGAAAGGGTTATAAAAGTATCTCCAAAAGCCTTGCTGTCTATAAATGAAGAAAGTTCAGCACTGCTACTACTCTCCCTAGCAGTGGCCGTCCTGTAAAGATGACTGCAAGAGCACAATGCAGACTGCTCAATGAGGTGAAGAAGAATCCTAGAGTGTCAGCTAAAGACTTACAAAAGTCTCTGGCATATGCTAACATCCCTGTTAGTGAATCTACGATACGTAAAACACTAAACAAAAATGGATTTCATGGGAGGATACCAAAGAGGAAGCCACTGCTGTCCAAAAAAAACATTGCTGCACGTTTACAGTTTGCACAAGAGCACCTGGATGTTGCACAGCAGTACTGGCAAAATATTCTGTGGAAAGATGAAACCAAAGTTGAGTTGTTTGGAAGAAACACACAACACTATGTGTGGAGAAAAAGAGTCACAGCACACCAACATCAAAACCTCATCCCAACTGTGAAGTATGGTGGTGGGGGCATCATGGTCTGGGGCTGCTTTGCTGCATCAGGGCCTGGACGGATTGCTATCATCGAAGGAAAAATGAATTCCCAAGTTTATCAAGACATTTTGCAGGAGAACTTAAGGCCATCTGTCCACCAGCTGAAGCGCAACAGAAGATGGGTGTTGCAACAGGACAACGACCCAAAGCATAGAAGTAAGTCAACAACAGACTGGCTTAAACAGAAGAAAATATGCCTTCTGCAGTGGTCCAGTTAGAGTCCTGACCTGAACCCGATTGAAATGCTGTGGCATGACCTCAAGAAAGTGATTCACACCAGACATCCCAAGAATATTGCTGAACTGAAACAGTTCTGTAAAGAGGAATGGTCAAAAATTACTCCTGACCGTTGTGCACGTCTGATCTGCAACTACAGGAAATGTTTGGTTGAAGTTATTGCTGCCAAAGGAGGTTCAACCAGTTATTAAATCCAAGGGTTCACATACTTTTTCCACCTGCACTGTGAATGTTTACATGGTGTGTTCAATAAAAACATGGTAACATTTAATTCTTTGTGTGTTATTAGTTTAAGCAGACTGTGATTGTCTATTGTTGTGACTTACATGAAGATCAGATCACATTTTATGACCAATTTGTGCAGAAATCCATATAATTCCAAAGGGTTCACATACTTTTTCTTGCAACTGTATGTACTGATCTATTGATATATTATCACTATCTGAATATCTTTTAAGAAAAGGGGGGATTTTGTTATCCATGCTTTTAATCTATTTACTTTTAGTTTTGTTTTAGAATATATGTATTAGATACACATTTTTACCTATTAAAGTATATTTGATTCCCCTTGAACTGTGTCCCTGCATTATCAGAAGGGGGTTTGCCTGCCCGTTCTATATAAATCTTGTTTTATGTTTTAGTCTCCTTCTTTTCATCTGCCTGATCTAAAGGAAATATCTGCAACTAACATTCATAGTTCACTCAAGATGTCTGCCCACAACATTTTTTGAAATAAAAAAATAAAATAAAAAAATGCACCTGTGCCATTTTACTGTTAAAATTGACATGGAAAATGTCAGAAAGGAAGAAGATGGAGGATCTCTTGGCTCAGATGCTGACAGCCTGATCAGCCAATCAGGGAGCAGGATTCTGGCAGTTCCTTTTGCTCAGAAGGAAGAAACACCATTCTGTGTGCAGCTTGTGATTTGAAAGTGTGTGTTTTGGCTGTGTCTGCCAAAAAGCAACTGCAGACATAAGCTAGCAATATAGGTGTGATCAGAAATAGAAGGGAAGGTAAATTAAGAGTATAAGGATAGTATATGGATATAAGTAGGTAGACAATGAGGCAGAGAAAGTATAGAGAGGGAAGAACTGGTTACTCAGAGTTATGTGTTTCATAGTTTCATGCATTACAAAATCTTGCAAAAACCTGAAATTCCACAGTTCATAGGTTTATTGTTAGCCCCTCCAGCATCAATCACATATACTCGGCTGCAAACACTGAGCAATTGCCCACTTTTTTCCCCTATAAACAGTTTCTTCAATTTATCTACCATTTGTAATTGGGCATTTCAGTGCATTTCACTAAAACATTGTATTACTTCAAGTTACCGTTTAGTTTCAGAATATACTTTTTACTGCAATAACTGCATTAGTATACCAATGTTAGTAAAAAAAAAAATACTGCAATAACTGCATTAGTATACATGTGTTAGTGAATATATTGTATTACTTCAATATACTGTGCAGTTTCAGCAAAAGTATTTTACTGCATTAGTATACCCATTTTAGTGAACATGCTGTATTACTTCAAGATATCATGCAGCTACAGAAAACACATTTTACTGCATTAATGTACCTATTTTAGTGAATTTGTTATATTACTTTAAGGTACCATTCAGTTACAGAGAAAACTTTTTACTGCAATTACTGGATTAATATACCCATGTTAGTGATTTGGTTTTATTACTTTAAGACACCGTGCAGTTGTAGGAAACACACTGTTACTGCAATAACTGCAGTAATTAGTATACCCATTTTATTGAACGAGTTATATTATTTCAAGATACTGTCCAGTTACAGCAAACAAATTATATTAGTATTGTAAATTGTCAATACCAGTGTGCAGTGTGTTTGTAGAAGAGGAGGGATGTTTAATTGCATATCTGTCTGTAAATTACAAAAAAAATAATACTTGCAATTTTGCTACTGTTTATTAGTCTGTGCACCAGTGTTGGACTGGCCCACTTGAGGATACTCCTGTGTCATATGACTGTGTCATGGTCTTACCTGCTTGCTGCTCTCCTTCGTTTGACATGTGCTGGCGGCCATCTTGGGTCCTGGGTTTCTTGTAGCCTTCCACCCTGCGGCTCCTCCTTCCCCTGGGAGGAGCTGGATGCCTAGCTCATATATATAGGAGGTCTGTGGCTTCAGTTCCTTGCTTGGTCCTCTTGTGTTCACATGCTTCTAAGACTGCTGCTGCTTCTGGTTCCTGATCCTGGCTTCGTCTGACTACCCTGCTGGTTCCTGATCCTGGCTTCGTCTGACTACCCTGCTGGTTCCTGATCCTGGCTTCGTCTGACTACCCTGCTGGTTCCTGATCCTGGCTTCATCTGACTACCCTTCTGGTTCCTGACCTCTGGCTTCGCAAAGACTCTGCTCGGTTTCACCATCCGTTTGGACTTTTGCTTTACAGCTTTATTTTCAATAAAGCCTTCTATTTTCACTTATCTCTTGTTGTACGTCTGGTTCATGGTTCCGTGACATTAGGACCAAGCCATGAATTCTGACGGTACAGGGCCATCCTCGCTACCCACGCTGGTTGCCAGACTTGATCAGCAGGATCACCTGTTGGGTCGGTTCGCTGTGGCGTTGCAAACCCTGCTTGAACGCACGGCTCATTTCGCTCCCGTTGCCGATGGGTCGGTTGTCGCTCCTGGGCTCGCTCCTACTGCCGCTCCGGTTGTTGCGCCAGAGTCTACCCCGACACCTGTTGTTGCGCCTGCGGTGTTTCGGGGTATGACCGGTTCTGCCCCTCTTCCACAGCGCTTTGGGGGAGAGCCAACTCAGTGCCGAGGTTTCCTTAACCAGGTGGGCATTTATTTCGAGTTGCTGCCACATGCCTTTCCTACTGAGAGATCAAAGGTGGGCTTCTTGATCTCGCTGCTCTCGGACAAGGCCTTGGCCTGGGCCAGCCCTTTATGGGAGAACAACAATCCGGTGGTTGCCGAGTTTTCCGGTTTTGTTGCTTCTCTTCGGAAGGTATTCGATGTGCCGGCTCGTGCTGCCTCTACTGCGAAGCTCCTTATGTCCATCAGACAGGGTTCACGATCCGTAGCTGAATACGCCATTGAGTTTCGTACCCTGGCAGCAGAGGTGGGCTGGAATAATGAGGCTCTGGTCGCTGCTTTCTCTCATGGTCTCTCGGATGCCTTGAAGGATGAGGTTGCAGCTAAGGACCTACCAGTTGAGCTCGAGTCTCTTATTTCTTTCCTGATTTTGATTGACACCAGACTCAGGGAGAGACCTTCCTTTAAGGAGAACCTGCGGAGGTCTTCTAACAGATTGGTGCCTACGTTTGCTGTCCCACCCGTGCCTCCCTCTCCTCCCACGCCTCCTGGGGATGACTTGTCTGGGGGTGAACCCATGCAGCTGGGGTTTGCTCGCCTGTCCGAGGGGGAGAGGGCACTCCGGAGACGCGAGGGCCGATGCATGTACTGTGGTCTCGGTGGGCATTTTCGGTTGGCATGTCCGAACCATCCGGGAAACGCTCGTACCCTGAGATCCTGTCGGGGGCAGATCTTGGGTGGAGTCTCCTCGTCCCCGGTTTCCCGTGTTGACAAACCACTGATCACTGTTGTCCTCTCCTGGGTCGGGGGCTCGGTGACGACCCAGGCGTTGGTGGACTCTGGTGCTGGTGGTTTGTTCATTGATAGTGTGTTCGCTGCCGCCAATTCCATTCCTCTGCAGGCTCGAGGTTCCCCACTGGCTCTTGAGGCGATAGACGGCAGACCCCTTCTGCCGCCACACGTCACTCATGAGACCCTTCCAGTGGGGATAGCCATTGGTGCCGTTCACAGAGAGTCGGTCTGCCTCCAGGTTATTTCGTCTCCACACTACTCGGTGGTCTTGGGGTACCCCTGGCTCCAGAAGCATAATCCGACTTTCGATTGGAGATCGGTCGAGATCCTCTCGTGGTCACCGCAGTGTGGGGCTAGTTGCATCCATGGGTCTGTCAAGTTGCTGTGTACTTCCTCGGACTCTCTGTTGCCTCCTGAATACGAGGAGTACCGGGATGTATTCGATAAGGTGCGCGCGGTTGCCCTACCTCCGCACCGCCCATACGATTGTGCCATAGAGTTACAATCTGGTGCCGTTCCTCCTCGTGGCAAAGTCTATCCACTGTCGGTAGCGGAGAATGAGGCCATGGAGGAGTACGTGAGGGAGGCGCTTTCACGCGGACACATTCGCAAATCTTCGTCCCCGGCAGGGGCTGGATTTTTCTTTGTGAAAAAGAAGGGCGGTGAGTTGAGGCCTTGCATCGATTACAGGGGTCTCAATCGCATCACGATCAAGAACGCTTACCCGATACCCTTGATTTCCGAGCTGTTCGATCGCCTTAAAGGGGCCACGGTCTTTACCAAACTCGACCTGAGGGCGGCATATAACCTGGTAAGGATCAAGGCGGGCGATGAGTGGAAGACCGCGTTTAACACCAGGACCGGTCATTACGAATCCTTGGTTATGCCCTTTGGGTTGTGCAATGCGCCCGCAGTCTTTCAGGAATTCATCAACGATGTTTTCCGTGACCTGTTGCAGCAGTGTGTGGTAGTCTATTTGGATGACATCTTGGTATATTCTGAATCCATGGAGGCCCACATTCTGGATGTCAGACGAGTGTTGCAACGGTTACGAGAGAACAAGCTGTTCGGTAAGCTTGAGAAATGCGAATTTCACCGATCCCAGGTAACCTTCTTAGGTTACATCATTTCCGCTGAGGGGTTCTCCATGGATCCTGAGAAGGTTTCGGCTGTCTTACAGTGGCCCCAGCCCAGTGGTCTTCGTTCCCTGCAGCGCTTTTTGGGCTTCGCCAATTATTATCGGAAGTTCATCAGGGACTTTTCCATGCTGGCCAAGCCTCTCACGGATCTGACCAGGAAGGGCAGTAATTCCCAGGTCTGGCCGCTCGAGGCCATCCGAGCTTTTGAGGCCCTAAAGTCCGCCTTTGTGTCGGCTCCGATTCTGTCGCATCCCAACCCTGGGTTGCCCTTTGTCCTCGAGGTGGACGCGTCTGAGACGGGAGTAGGCGCCCTTCTGTCTCAGCGTAGAACACCAGAGGGTCCTCTGCTTCCTTGTGGGTTTTACTCCCGGAAACTGTCTTCCGCGGAGTGCAACTATCAGATTGGTGACAGGGAGTTATTGGCCATCGTGCAGGCCCTTAAAGAATGGAGGCACTTGCTCGAGGGTTCGGTGGTTCCGGTTCTCATCCTGACGGACCACAAGAATCTGACCTACCTTTCTGAGGCCAAGAGATTGACACCACGTCAGGCCAGATGGGCTCTGTTCTTGTCACGTTTTAATTACGTGGTCTCCTACCTACCCGGTTCCAAGAACATCAGGGCGGATGCCTTATCACGGCAGTACTCCGAGCTGTCCAGGGAGGAGTCGATTCCGACTTCGGTCATACCTCCGAATCAGATCCTGGCCGCCATTCGCACCAGCCTGACCTCTCCCCTGGGTGAGCAGATTTTGGCGGCTCAATCTGGTGCTCCCTCTGGGAGACCCAACGGCAGATGTTTTGTGCCTGAGGAGTTGCGCACTCGGTTGTTGCGAACCTACCATAACTCCAAGACCGCGGGGCATCCTGGAAAGAATCAGCTGTCCTGGGCTGTTTCACGTCTGTTCTGGTGGCCTTCCCTACGTTCCGACATCGCCGCATATGTAGCGGCATGCTCCGTTTGTGCCCAGAGTAAGTCCCCTCGGCACCTTCCGTTGGGCCTTCTGCAACCCATAGCCACCGGGGAGCGCCCATGGTCACACCTGGGGATGGATTTCATTGTGGACCTCCCTGCATCCCGAGGCCATACGGTCATTCTCATGATTGTGGATCGGTTTTCCAAAATGTGCCACTGTGTTCCTCTCAAGAAGTTACCCTCTGCACAAGAGTTGGCCACGATTTTTGCCAGGGAGGTCTTCCGGTTGCACGGTTTGCCTAAGGAGATTGTGTCGGATCGGGGGAGTCAGTTTGTGTCCAGGTTCTGGCGCGCCTTTTGCTCCCAGTTGGGGATTCATCTCTCCTTCTCCTCGGCCTACCACCCTCAGTCCAATGGGGCCGCAGAACGATCCAATCAGGCCTTGGAGCAATTCCTTCGTTGCTATGTCTCCGATCACCAAGTCAATTGGGTTGACCTCCTGCCTTGGGCTGAGTTTGCCAGGAACACGGCGGTGAACTCTTCCTCTGGGACGTCTCCCTTCATGGCCAATTATGGGTTCCAACCTGCCGTGTTACCGGAGGTATTCTCTCCCCAGGATATTCCGGCTGTGGAGGATCACCTTTCCGTCCTACGTGCTTCTTGGGTACAGATCCAGAAGTCCCTTGAGGTCTCTGCGCAGCGCCAGAGATTCCAGGCTGATCGCAGACGAGCGCCTGCTCCTTCCTACCAGGTCGGAGACCGTGTATGGTTGTCCACCCGCAACCTCAACCTTCGAGTGCCCACTCCCAAGCTGGCGCCTCGCTTTGTTGGTCCCTTCCGAGTGCTTCGCAGGGTAAACCCGGTAGCCTATGCCCTTGCGCTTCCTCCTGGCATGCGGATCTCCAACGTGTTTCATGTCTCCCTGTTGAAGCCACTGGTGTGTAATCGTTTCACTTCCTCGGTTCCTCGGCCTCGTCCGGTCCAAGTGGGCAATCGTGAGGAATATGAGGTGAGCAATATCCTGGACTCACGCCTGGTCCGCGGTCGGTTGCAGTTTTTGGTCCATTGGCGTGGTTATGGTCCAGAGGAGCGTTCCTGGGTTCCCTCCGCAGATGTCCATGCTCCTGCCTTGCTCCGAGCCTTCCACGCACGCTTCCCTCAGAAACCGTTTTGTGCTCCGCGGAGGAGGGGCCCTTGAGGGGGAGGTACTGTCATGGTCTTACCTGCTTGCTGCTCTCCTTCGTTTGACATGTGCTGGCGGCCATCTTGGGTCCTGGGTTTCTTGTAGCCTTCCACCCTGCGGCTCCTCCTTCCCCTGGGAGGAGCTGGATGCCTAGCTCATATATATAGGAGGTCTGTGGCTTCAGTTCCTTGCTTGGTCCTCTTGTGTTCACATGCTTCTAAGACTGCTGCTGCTTCTGGTTCCTGATCCTGGCTTCGTCTGACTACCCTGCTGGTTCCTGATCCTGGCTTCGTCTGACTACCCTGCTGGTTCCTGATCCTGGCTTCGTCTGACTACCCTGCTGGTTCCTGATCCTGGCTTCATCTGACTACCCTTCTGGTTCCTGACCTCTGGCTTCGCAAAGACTCTGCTCGGTTTCACCATCCGTTTGGACTTTTGCTTTACAGCTTTATTTTCAATAAAGCCTTCTATTTTCACTTATCTCTTGTTGTACGTCTGGTTCATGGTTCCGTGACAGACTGCCTGATGCCCATTCACAATGCTATGAATGCAGAACTTCTTAATTATTATCCAAAAAGATCCCAGCAGCAGTGTAGCTACTTATCAGTATTATTGGTTTATTTACTGATCATAATATACATCAGAGATATACCGGGACGCGTTACGGCATTATAGCCTTCATCAACAGGTAGTAAGACAGAATCTTAAGGTACATATATAATCAAATCAATCACAAGCTTATGATGTCAGACGCCACCATGGGCATGAATACAAAGTAACCAATCAACAACAGAGTTTCACTTTTAGGCAACCATGTTAATACATATTACCAGTTGTAGTAATCAACACAAGGACAAAGTCTATAAAAGAAAAAAGAAAATGAAAACCAATATTAAAGAAACACTTCATGGGATGAAAGAACCCCTACAATCGCATCATCTCATAATCCCTATTCAAACCTCTGGGAAAAAGTGTATCCAATGTATTTATCCAATACGCTTCTCTGCGCAACAAGAGCTTTTTAATGTCACCACCCCTCCTTGGTCTCTTGATTTGCTCCAAAATTGAAATTTTAATTGTGCTATCGAGTGTTTATATTTATCAAAATGGTATGGGAGAGGTAACAATAGGTTTTTGTTCTTATTGTGAACTATGGTGCAAATCCGATCCCTTATTGTCTGCATGGTCTCCCTGATATATAACAAGCCACACGGGTATTTTATCATATAGATGACATTAGTCGATTCACATGTAAAAAAAAACCTTCTAAAGGGATGTCCTATATGGGGGTGATAAAATATAGGGCCTTTAATAATGTGAGAGCATTGAAAACAATGGAGGCATGGAAAAGTTCCTTTTTTTTTGTGTAGCAAGAATACTCTGTCTGCAAATTTCTTTGCCACTGCCCAAATCAGCATGCACCAATTTATCTCTATAACTCGGGGTTTTTTTATTACAAATTAATGGTGGATATTTAAATTCTTCCACCCCTGGATAAGCTTTTGCTTAGAGGTGCCAATGTTTTCGTACCATATTATCAAAACGCAAGTTATAGGGAATGAATTTGTGTATAAATGCCTAAATGCCAACCTCTGTACTTTCTCCTGGACGGGGGGGGGGGGGGGGGGGGGGCTTCAGGGTGGCACTGTGTGTTCAAATCAGATTTCACTTAATCAAGTATCTAGGGTATCTCCTCTCAACAAATCTCAAGGTCATTTCTTCTAATCTGGAGGTTTGCCTTACAGGATCAGCAACAATACGCTGGACTCTCTGGAATTGGGACTTAGATATTGCTTTCTTCAAAGATGAAGGATAGGCACTGGTGTAAAAAAGGATACTATTTCTATCTGTCTCTTTCCTATAAAGGTCAGTAGAGAGATGACCACTTTCATCCTTTATCACAACAGTGTCCAAGAAGTTCACCATATTTTTATCATATGATATGGTGAATTTCAGGCCCTCACAGGCTGTATTCAAATGATTGAAAAAAGAAAGGAGGGACTCCTGTGGCCTCGCCCATATGCAAAAAATGTAATCTATAAATCTTTTCCAATTTTATATATTCTGATGATATAATTCAGTATTATACACACGTAGTTCTTCAAAAGATGACATGAATGCATTTGCGCAAGGCGGGGCCACATTTGAACCCAAAGCGGTACCCCGCCACTGTACGTAATAGGTATCTTCTAACATTAAATAATTCCCAAACAAAACCAAATACAATATCTGTAAGAAAAATTCTCTCTGTGGCTCAGTGTAATCACTGGTTTGCAAAATGTCAGTTATTTTGTCTGGGCGGTACTGCCTATGTTATTCAATCACTCTGATCTTCTGATTGAAAGGAAGTGATGGGAGGAGAAGAGGTGTAGCTCAACGTCATAAAAGACTAAGTTACTTCTGTGTGTAATGGAATAGTAAAAATTAACTAGAGCCCCCAGCACAGCACACTGCACAGAATGCCCCTGTGCACACTTGACAGTAGTGACCATAACTCTTCACAGAGCAATGTCATCTCTAACCTCCCCAGTCGGCATATACTTGTTGCTAGTAGTGATGGACGAACATCGGCCAGGACGATTCGCAAACGTGATAGTGCGAACAAGATCAAATGTTTGTGAACCGCAAGTTCGCGGCAGGCCCCATTAACTTTAATGGCAGGCGAACCTGAAAAACCTTCAGGTCATATTTGCAGCCATCAAATACTTACTAGAAGTGCACAAATCATCCCACAAAATGGACAGTGACATACCAGAGGGGGATCAATGGCAAAAATTCCCACAAAAAATATGTATTTTAATCAGGGGCCATTTTTATGCGTCTTTAAGAGAAACTGTCAAAAATGTGCCCTGTTGGAGCCTAAAATTTTTTTTATTTTAGACCACGGGAGTACAGGCCCCAAACAATAGGCATTCACCGGACAGAAAACATCAAGTGATTATGTGGTTGGAGGCATATTAGACGTCCATTGGATATCAATTTTACTGCAGGCCAGTGGAGTACAGGCCCCAAACATAAGGCATTAACCAGACAGAAAACATCAAGTAATTATGAGGCTGGAGGTATATTAGACGGTCAATGGATATCGATTTTTCTGCAGGCCAGTGGACTACAGGTCCCAAAAATTATTCATTCACCGTACAGAAAATAACAATTGATAATGTGGCTGGAGATACATTAGGTGGCCACCGTATAACAATTTTACTGTTGGCCAGGTAGATTACAGGCCCCAAAAATTATGCATTCACTGTACAGAAAAGATCAAGTAATTATGTGGCTGGAGGTATATTAGACGGTCAATGGATATCAATTTTACTGCACGCCAGTGGACTAAAGGCCCCAAAAATGATCCATTCACCGGACATAAAACATCAAGTGATTATGTGGCTGGAGATATATTAGACAGTCATTGGATATCAATTTTACTTCAGGTCAGTGGAGTATAGGCCCCAAAAATTATTAATTTAACGGAAAAGAACAAGTGATTATGTGGCTGGAGGTATATTAGACGGCAATTGGATATGAGTTTTACTGCAGGCCAGTACAAATACATTTTAAATACATATGTTTAAAAGAACAAAAAATATAAACTTTGATTAAAAACATGGCTAACGAAATCCCCCCTCTTGAAAAAGCCCCAAATGATAATAATTAAAATTTGATAACACGTGGTAGTCACAGGCCTTTTATGCCTCTAGATTTACATAAGACAGGGACCATTATTTGTTCTGTGTGGTGGCGGATATGTATGGGCTGGCATGAGGAAATTCAATTAAACGTGGTCATCACAGGTGTTGAATTCCTTCGATATTCATGCTTCATTCATTTTTAGAAATGTGAGCTAGGCGAGGGTGCTTATTGGTCACGATCCCCCCTGCTGCGCTAAAGTCCTTTCGGACAGGGACACTCAATGAGGGGCAAGCAAAGAGTTCCATGGCAAATTGTGCCAGCTCTGGACACAGGTCAAGCCTGCACACCTAGTAGTAAAGGGGTTCCGATGTTAACCCGATGTAGTCGGACACCTGTCAGTCTAGGCATTCCTTGAGGCTGGATCCGGAGGGCAGCTATCAATAGGTTGGCTGCAAGAATGATCTCATATCCAAAGTGACCAACACATCTTCAAGCCGCCCTCTTCTTGCATGCGCTATAGGATTGATACCCGCAACTGTTTCTCTGTGGATGGAAATTCCTCAGCCAGCGCCCGCAACAGCAGAATGCAGCATCTTTCAAAGCAAGACCTGGCTTTTTATAACGGGGTCCCTCTTCAAACACTGGAACATGAAGGCCCCCATTTTCACTAAACTGGAAGCGGTGGAGCGGCCTGGCTCCTGCTCATCGCCCAGGAGAATGTCATCCTAGGTCTCCTCCCCCCATCTACGGACAACACCAGGGATCCCAGAAAAGTTTAAAGCCTGCTCTTCTTGCTTCTCCTCCTCCTCAACTGAGCACCATCCTCCTCTGATTCCTCTTCAGACTCCTGCTGACTTGTCGCAGATGGAGTAGCTCCACCTGGGAATTCATTCAGCATTGTGACTTCCTCATCTTTTTGCTCCTGCTCCTGCTCCTCGTCGGCTTGATCAATGACACGACGCAATGCACGCTCCAGAAAGAAGGCGTAAGATAGCAATGCACGCTCCAGAAAGAAGGCGTAAGATAGCAATGCACGCTCCAGAAAGAAGGTGTGAGGTACCATGTCACTGATGGCGCCCTGAGACTGACCAGTTTGGTGATCTCAACAAATGGCCGCAGAAGTCTGCATGCGTCGCGCATGAGCAGCCACTGCCGAAAGACACCCTGGACCCCGGGGTATTTGGCAACGAATCACTGCATGACTAAGTTCAGGACATGTGCCGTGCACAGCACGTGTGTCATTTTGCCCTGTTTCATCATGCTCAGCAGATTGGCACCATTGTCGCACTCCACTTTACCAACTGTCAAATTGAGCGGGGTTAGCTCAATGTGACCGCAGAGCTGAAACGAGTGCAGGACCGGTGTGGCTCTTGGCTTAAAGGCACAACAGCTGCAGCACAGCATGGCAACGTCTCACCTGGCACGTTGAATAGGTTCTGGGGAGCTGGGGGGGGATGCAGCTGAGTAGGCGGTAGCAGTGGAAAAGGAGGAGACAGCCGAGGATGAGACGGAGGATGGAGTAGGAGGAGGAGAAAAATAGGCAGGCCTGCATTCAATCCGTGGCAGTAACAACAAATCCACACGTGTGCCACGGGTTGCATGCTTGACTGCCATCAGAACGTTCACGTCAAGGTAAGTGGGGATAAGAGGAACACCAAATAAACAAACAGCGACAGGAAAACAGACTAGGCCTCAAATCTAGGGAAGAGGGCATGGTAACTTCCTAACAATCCCTGAGCCTCTCCCTGACTGCTGACAGTATGAGCAAGTCCTGATGGTGAACAAACTCATACACTGGAACCTATGCCCTGCTGATACTGTCGCAAACCCTAACTTAGAGAGCGGGGAATGAGACAGCCGGTACCTTCCACCGTGAAGGGACCAGCGTCTCCTTGAGACCTAGAAACAACACACATACCAAGGAGAAACAGGAGAACTTAGCTTGAGATGAGAGGGAAGCAGATGATCCACAAACAACCAGCATAGAACTCCAGAAGGAAAATATCAACCGCAAAGTCAGCAGTAAGAGGCGGACTTAAATTGAGCCTCTTCACAGATAACGAGCAGAACCTGTGGAGAGGTGGGATCCTGCTAGCAACAACAAACAGAAAGGAAACACAGAAAGACCTGTCAGATAGACTCACGTGCTGCAAGTCTATCAGTACCCCACCTTTTACGGGTGACCTCCAGGCATCCAGGACCGACCTTATCAGGGTGCGCCCTGTGAAAGGCCTTCAGAAGGCGACTAGCACTGATATCAGTCGCCGGAACCCACATTCTTTCTTCTGGACCGTAAGCCTTCCAGTGTACGAGATACTGAAGGGAACCTCGAAGAATACGCAAGTTAATTATTCTGGAGATCTGAAACTCAAGATTACCATCTACCATGACAGGAGGAGGTGGCAAGGGAGATGGTTCAGCAGGTTCCACAGTCCACAGTTTTTCGACAAAGACCTGTGAAACACATTATGGATCTTTCAAGCCTGCGGAAGTTCGAGACGAAATGCAACCGGATTAATAATGGCAGAGATCTTGTAAGGACCAATAAATCTTGGGCCCAACTTCCAAGAAGGTACCTTCAACTTAATGTTCTTAGTGGACAACCATACTAAATCACCCACACACAGGTCCGGACCACTCATACGTTTCTTGTCAGCCATACGTTTATATCTTTCGCCCATTTTTTCCAAATTGATTTAAATCTTCCGCCAGATATATGACAATTAAGAAGAGAATCTTTCCTCTTCTGGTATACCAGAGGACTCAGTCCAAGAAAAAGTACCAAACTGATGGTGAAAACGATATGCACCAAAAAATTCTGACTTATCAGTGGACTTCTGTCTACGGTTATTCAAGGCAAACTCAGCCAAAGACAGAAATTAAGACCACTCTTCCTGATTCTCAGAGACAAAACACCTCAAACAAGTTTCCATAATCTGGTTAGTGTGCTCAGTTTGTCCGTTCGACTGAGGGTGGAAAACTGAAGAGAAGGACAACTGAACCCCCAGGCGAGTACAGAATGCCCTCCCGAACCTGGAAACAAATTGAGTCCCCCCTATCAGAAACCACATCAGAGGGAATGCCGTGTAATTTCATGATGTTATCAATAAACACTTAAGCAAGAGTTTTGGCATTGGGCAAACCTGATAATGGTATAAACTGCTCTATCTTACTGAAGCGGTCCACCACCACCAAAATAACCATCTTCCCAGAGGAACTAGGCAAATCAGTGATTAAGTCCATGGACAAATGCGTCCAGGGACAGGATGGGATGGACAAAGGAAGAAGAGATCCTGAAGGCTGAGTATGAGTCACCTTGGCACTTGCACAAGTCTCACAAGCTGCCACATAGCCCTGCACACCTTTACGTAAACTTGGCCATCAGAATCTCCAGGAAATAAGATCCACAGTGGATCTGCTCCCAGGGTGTCCCGCAAGGACAGTGTCATGATGTTCCTTGAACACGTTGTGCCGAAGTTCAGGAGGAACAAACAACCTCCCTGGAGGACAGGAATCAGATTCCTCTCCTTGAGCTTCCACCAACTCTGCCTCAAGTTCGGGACAAAGAGCGGCTACAACCACCCCATCTGCCAAAATCGGAGCAGGATCCTCAGAATCTCCCCCCTCAGGAAAGCTATGCGACAAAGCATCCACCTTGACGTTTTTGACCCCAGGGCGATAAGTGACCACAAAATTAAATCTGGTATAAAAACAATGACCATCGGGCCTGCCTTGGGTTGAGACGTTTCACCGATTGCAGGTAAGCCAGATACTTACGATCAGTAATTACCATAATGGGATGAATCTCTCCTTCTAGCCAATGATGTCATTCTTCAAAGGCCAATTTAATGGCCAGCAACTCTCTATTACCAACATCATAATTTCTTTCGGCAGAAGGGAGTTTTTCTGAAAAAAAAAGCACAAGGGCGCTATTTGCCAGGAGAAGGACCCTGCGACAAAACTGCTCCGACTCCCACTTCTGACGCGTCAACCTCCAGAATAAAAGGTTGAGACACATCGGGTTGCACCAGAATGGGAGCAGAAGCAAAACATTTCTTTATTGTAGAAAAAGCATGTAATGCCTCTTCCGCCCAGACTGAGAAATCCACACCTTTCTTAGTCATATCGGTCAAATGCTTGACAACAGTAGAATAATTCAGGATGAATTTTCTGTAGTAATTAGTAAACCCCAAAAACCGCATCAGCGCTTTCTGATTCTCAGGTCGATACCCAGTCCAATACTGCACGGACCTTTTCAGGATCCATATGAAAACCTGAGGAAGAAAGCAGGTAACCCAGGAACTGCACCTCCTGAACAGCAAACACACATATTTCAACTTAGCATAAAACTTATTCTCCTGGAGGATCAGTAACACTTGTCTTAAATGATCCTGATGAGTCTCCATATCAGGCGAGTAAATTAGAATGTCATCGAGGTATATTACAACAAACCACCGATCAAATGATGAAAAATTTCATTGATAAAGTTCTGAAAGACCACCGGGGCATTAGTCATCCCAAAGGGCATGACCAAGTTCTCAAAGTGGCCCTCAGGGGTAAAAAAGGCCGTCTTCCATTCGTCCCCTTCCCTGATTCTTATCAGATTATAAGCCCCTCTGAAATCCAACTTGGAAAACACCTTGGCTCCAACAAACTGATAGAAGGGAAGGGGATAAGGATCACGGACAGTGATAAGATTTAGCTCCCGGAAGTCTAAACACGGTCTAAGGGTCCCATCCTTCTTTTTAACAAAAAAGAAGCCGGCAACCACAGGTGACTTGGATGGTCTAATATGTCCGTTTGCCAAACTCTCGGTAATATACTTTCGCATAGCTATTCTTTCAGGTTCAGAAAGATTATACAACTGAGACTTTGGCAATTTAGCTCCGGGAATAAGGTTGACCGGACAATCATCCCTTCGGTGAGAGGGTAACTCCTGATCTCCACTCACAGAGAATACGTCAGAAAAATCTGAAAGAAACGGGAGTAACATATTAGTGGATACCACAGAAAATGATGTGCCAAGACAGTGGTCTATACAGAAATCACTCCAATTACTGATCTATCTTGCTTGCCAATCTATGGTAGGATTATGTCTGTTCAACCATGGTAAACCTAGTACTAGAGGAGCAGGCAAACCCTTCAGTACAAAACAAGAAATGGACTCAACATGGGAATCACCCACCCTCAAATGAATATCATGCACCATATGAGTCAGACACTTTTGAGAGAGAGGGGAGGAATCAATAGCAAACACAGATATCCCCTTGTTTAATGCGCTTGTTTTAAAACCATGACTCTGATCGAACTGATAATCCACAAGGTTATCCCCTGCCCCACTGTCAACAAATACTTCCAATTCAATATTTTTGGAGTCTCCGGTAATAAGGTTGGCAGGAGGAGAAATCGGGTACTACTGGTAAAAGACAAAAATACCTTCTCTGACTCCCCACCCACACTGCCAAGAGTAAGAGAACTGGACCCATTAGTTAAAACCTTTTTATTTTTATTTTTCACCTTGAGGTTTAATATAAGGACATATGTTAATAAAATGTCCATCTTTACCACAGAAGAAACAAAGTCTTCTCTGAACCCTGAAGTTCCTATTACCAGGGCCTGAAGAGACCTGTCCCAATTGCATAGGCTCATCACCAGACACGAGCTCGAGTGTCTCTGTACCTCGAGGGACAGAATAGACTGCTTCCCCATATGGTAGTGCGTCCCGAGTGAGGGGAACCTTGCACCTCTCTCTCAGGCATCTATCAATCCGTACGACTAGGAACATGGCTGCCTCCAAAGAATCAGGGTTTTCCTGGCATTCCAGGGCGTCTTTTAGTTTCTCAGACAGCCCTTGACAGAATTGACTATGGAGTGCTGGGTCCTTCAACTCCGAATCAGTCGCCCATCTCCTAAATTTAGAGCAATATGACTCTGCAGAACGTTCTCCCTGACACAAGCTACGCAGCTTAGATTCGGCCAGGGAAACCCGGTCTGGGTCATCATAAATAAGGCCCAGGGCTCTAAAAAATTCAGCCACTGATCAGAGGGATTGGGAACCAATCGGTAGAGAAAAGGCCCAGGACTGAGCATCACCTTTCAGCAGAGAAAAAATAATCCCCACTCTTTGATTCTCGTCCCCAGAGGAGAGCGGATGCAGTCGAAAATACAGTTTACAAGATTCTCTGACCTAAACAAAATTATCCCTCCCCCAGAAAACCTATCTGGGAGGGCGATTTTAGGTTCAAGGCTGACCTGGTTTCCACTGGCGGAACCAGACACCTGAGAATTATGAAACTGTGCAACAGAATTACAGATGTAAAATACCTCCAAAGATAATCCCTGCATGTGATCAACCAATGCAGTAACAGCATCCATATCTGCACAGAACAAGGAAAATAATAACGGTAGAGGCGATTGATAATGTCACGGTAAGTGGGGATAATTGGAACACCAAATAAACAAACTGTGACAGGAAAACAGACTAGGCCTCAAAGCTAGGAAAGAGGGAATGGTAACCACCTAACAATCCCTGAGCATCTCCCTGAATGCTGACAGTATGAGCAAGTCCTGATGGTGAACAAACTCATACGCTTGAACCTATGCCCTGCTGATATGGTCGCAAACCATAATTTAGGGAGCGGGGAATGAGACAGCCGGTCCCTTCCACCGTATATGGAAGGGTATATCAGAACCCTCAATCAGTTTTTATTTTGTGGGCCACAGGTATATCACACCAGTTGCAATTAGTTATTCCAATAGCGTTTGTCTCGCTATCTAGCTGCAGTATCGCAGCAGAACCGCACACAACTGCTACACAATACAAATGCACTGTAATATACTTTCTATGTTAGAAAGTATATTATAAGTATATCACACCCCTCAGTATGTCACACCTATCGATAGCACACCTATACCAGTCCTTAAAAGGACTTTTTGGCCCTATTAGCTAGCGTTTGGTTTCCCTAACAGTCTGTCCCTTCTCCATACTGAAACCTCTCCCTACACTGGCAAAAAACAGAATGCAAAATGGCTGCCAGATCGGGTTTATTTATAGAGTAAGGGGTGTATCCATGTGCTGAAACTTCTCAATTGGCTGTCATGTCCCACTCGATGGATGTGTCATGGGTCAAAGTTCGGCTCTATGCAAAAAAATATGGCTCGTGCGAATATCACCATATGTTTGCATGTTCGGCGAATCGCGAACAAGCAAAGTTCACCGCGAAACGACCGCTGGGCGAACCGCAAGACCATCTCTAGTTGCTAGCACTGACCATGTCTTTTCAGCAGGGATGACCCAGTTACTGGCCTTCCTGACCTCTGTGAGACGTACAAATATAGTTATCAGCACTATCTCTGTACACAGCAGGGATACTGAGCTACATCCTCTGATAAACCAGTAGCCACGAAAGGTGAAGAAAAAAAACAACAGAGATGGCCCCTTTCCCCATGACTCATACACCCTCCCTTGTGAATAAGTGTATGTGTGGTGGGAAAAAAAGGCACTCCCTGAAACCCCTTGGTCAGTTTAGTGAGCCCAACCCCCCTCCCCTGAATTCCCCCAGTCAGTTTAGTTGGCCAATCCCCCCACCTCAGACCCCTCAGTCAGTTTAGTGGTCCCACCCACCATGAGCCCCCTCAGTCAGATTATTTGGCCCACCCTTCCCGAGACTTGAGTATGTATAATTTGTCCTGAACTCACAACATCATACTGTTTTAGGATGCTGTTAGTTCCTGCCTGACCGTGGGTCTACTGCATTGTACTCAAATCATTTTAGGTCAGATGAGCTGCTGCTAGTCCAGGATGTGCGGCTAACACAAGGACCATTTTTTTCTGGACCCCACATGGCTGTTTGACATGAGCGGCTAGCAAATTTTTATTGTGAATATTGGCACTTCGAGAATTCGCGAATATCTAGAATATAGTGTCATATCTTCGTAATCGTGAATATTCTAGATTTTTTTTTCAGCAATACTTATGATTACAATTGAGCGAACCCGAACTGTAAAGTTCAGGTTTGTACCGAACTTTAGGGTTTTCGGCACCCGGACCCGAACATTTACGTAAAAGTTCGGGTTCGGTGTTCAGCGATTTTTATGGCGCTATTTGAAAGGATGCAAAGCAGCCAATCAACAAGCGTCATACTGCTTGCCCCAAAAGGCCATCACAGCCATGCCCACTATTGGCATGGCTGTGATTGGCTGACTGCAGCATGTGACCCAGCCTCTATTTAAGCTGGAGTCACGTAGCGCCGCCCGTCACTCTGCTCGGATTAATGTAGGGAGAGGCTGCAGCTGCTGTGAGCGAGAGAGCAGGGAGCAATCTTATCAAGAACTGGTTTATGTACTCAGCGATCTACAGAAAAAGTGTTAAGTGGGTGCAGTGCACAATTTTTTTTAACCTGCCCTGAGCCAACTACTGCTGAAAACGAACTTTATTTTCTTCAGTTAGTCAATATCAATACAAGATCGGCAGCCATTTTATGCTATCTGCAAGTCCAGAAATACAGCTTCGGCAAAATGGGGTGAAAAAAGCCTCTGATATACTGCACATCTGGGATTAGACAAGCATAAGTGACTGTTACATTTAGGACAGAAATACAGCTTTTTGGTTAGGGTGAAAAAACCCTCTAATATACTGCACATCTGGGATTAGATAAGCATAAGTGACTGTCACATTTATTACAGAAATACAGCTTTTTTGTTAGGGTGAAAAAACCCTCTAATATACTGCACATCTGGGATTACACGTGCATAAGTCACTGTCACATTTAGGACAGAAATACAGCTTTTTGGTTAGGGTGAAAAAACCCTCTAATATACTGCACATCTGGGATTAGATAAGCATAAGTGACTGTCACATTTATTACAGAAATACAGCTTTTTGGTTAGGGTGAAAAACCCCTCTAGTATACTGCACATCTGGGATTACACGTGCATAAGTCACTGTCACATTTAGGACAGAAATACTGCTTTTTGGTTAGGGTGAAAAACCCCTCTAATATACTGCACATCTGGGATTAGATAAGCATAAGTGACTGTCACATTTATTACAGAAATACAGCTTTTTGGTTAGGCTGAAAAAACCCTCTATTATACTGCACATCTGGGATTACACGTGCCTAAGTCACTGTCACATTGAGGACAGAGGTAGTGAGCCAAAAAAAGGGGGACTGGTGGGTGGGGATACCCTCCAAATCTCGCCTCTTATTTATATAAACCCTTGTGAGCGCCAATAGAGGATTAGTGTTGGGCTGCTGGAGTGTGTGATAGGTTGTTGTTGGGGTTATGTTATATTAATATGTAGAGGGATATCAATTGTGTAGGAAAAAATTGTACAGGAAAAAAGTTGTACATACATGTAAAAAAAAATTTTTTTAAAACAAGCGAAATAAAACAAAATCTGCATACAAAGAGCGAGTGAAAAGTATACACGTATAAAATCTGCTGAGAGAATAAAAGGATAAAAAATAAAAAATAGATTGTACGTAAAAGTGGGATCACTGCATACAGCCTCTATTGCCTAAGAGGCCGTGTTCTGCAGCGTCGTACACAATAGATGTGGTACAGTAGGATAGAGCAATGGATAAAAGTTTTTTTTGTGTTTAAAATACCGACATATATATTATAATATTGTGGTATCATAAGTAAGTTTACTCACTTCACGGGGGGGGCGGTTTACCAGGATAAGCATAATACACCTGTAAACCGAGTACCCCCCCAGCCTGGATCGCTTCTAGAGTTATAACGGATGAAGGCAGCCAAACAACACGGGTGCTTCTCTTCAAAGGTCTTTATTTGCAAGTAAAAAAATCCGGCTCAACGCGTTTCGGGACAGGCACGTCCCTTCATCAGGAGCAATAGTGTCTCTATGTATGGTCACAGGTATTTATACCCTAATAATCCTATTAGGATCTTTGTTAAAATGGCCACTAATTGGCTAGAAGGCGCCAAAAAACGGAGAAAACAGAAAAAAGCCTTGAAAAATCTAAAAGACAACCCCAATATAGTCATAAAAAATGCGGATAAAGGAGGAGGAATAGTCATCCTCAGCACGGACCAGTATGAGAGAGAGGCCCTAAGAATACTATCAGACACTAATTACTACAAACCTATCACCTTAGATCCTACCAAAGAATATAAAACCCAACTACACGACCTAATTGAACACGGAACAACACAGGGAATACTGGATAAAAAACAACACAAATATCTAAAAGTGTCCCACCCAGCCATAGCCAGATTTTACTTCCTCCCAAAAATCCACAAATCCCTGTCCCAACCCCCCGGCAGACCAATCATCTCAGGTATAGATTCCCTCACCTCAAACCTGTCAGAATATATAGACGGTATCCTCCAGAGATACGTCATCACACTCCCATCCTATCTCAAAGACTCAGCACACCTCATCCAAAACCTAGAGAAAGTCACATGGCAAAACGATTTCATCTGGGTCACGCTAGACGTAACATCCCTGTATAGCAACATCATACACTCACTAGGCCTCAATGCTACAAATAGATACTTGGCCAACGACACAGTCATGACACCAACCCAAAAAGAATTCATCCTAAGATCCATAAAATTCATACTAGACCATAATTATTTTACATACAAAGACTATTTCTACATCCAAACCAAAGGAACAGCCATGGGCACCAAATTTGCACCCTCATATGCGAACTTATTCATGGGGGCTTTTGAGGACCAACATGGTCTACTAGAGCACCCCAACATCAGATTTTACAAGAGGTATATAGATGACATTATCTTCATCTGGCAAGGAAATAACACTGACCTAAAAACATTTGTACAGACCCTCAATCAAAACACTTGGAACATTAAACTTACACTAGAATCAAACCCGACTAACGTAGTTTTCCTAGACCTCCACCTCAACAGTGAAAACAACATCATCTCCACCAGCACACACTTCAAAAACGTAGACGCCAACAGCTTCCTTGATTTCAACAGCTGTCACTACCACAAATGGAAAACAAACATACCATTCAGCCAGATGAAAAGAATAAGACGCAACTGCACCAACACAAACACCATGAAAACCCAAATAGAAACCCTGAGCCAAAGATTCCTACAAAAAAACTACCCCCCACAACTCATTAAAAACTCAAAAAAGAAAATTTCCCAAATAGACCAAAAGGAAAGCCTTCAACCGAAAATAAAAACAACCAAAGAAACTCCCTTCACACCAGGGCTAATCACCAGATACAACAAAAACCACCAAACAATCAGACACATTCTAACCAAACATTGGTCAGTACTATTAAAAGACCCCATCTTAGGTAAAGAAATCCCCAAAACACCGAGACTTACCTTCCGAAGAGCAAAAACCCTCAAAAACATCCTAGCCCCTTCATGCCCAAACAAAAATACCCTCAAGACTACGACACAGACGACAATTAACAAACAAATACCAGAATTTAAAGGATCCTCTAAATGCGGTGCAAAAAAATGCAAATGCTGCCGGATGATCAAAACAGTAAACAGAGAGATAGACATCCCACACCCCATTGGCAAAATCCCACTCCTACACCAAATGACCTGTGCCAGTAAAAATATCATCTACTTACTTCAATGCCCCTGCAACATTTTCTACGTTGGCCGCACGACACAAACCCTGAGAGAACGAATGAATGAACACCGATCAAACATAAAAAGAAAAATCACTACACACAGTGTCTCACGCCACTTCACACTAGCACACGAAAGCAACCCCCTAGATCTAAAAGTCATCCCCCTTGAACAAACCCCTTCCTACCAACAACTATGTAGGAAGGAAATGTTCTGGATCTTTAAACTAAACACCCTCACTCCATTTGGCCTAAACGAATCACTGGAACACGCCAACTACTAATCAACAACCACTACCAACAAAAAAACTGACCATAATAGCCAGACCCCACAACACCACCCAATATAGAAATAACCCCGCCACCACCCCAGATTGCCCAACCAACATGTATCTCCCACATATATTAATTCTTTAAAAACACCGAAGTATTTTTAGAAAAACACCAAGGAGTACGTATAGATAAATGTGGAAATTCCTAAATAAAATGAACAAACGACACACGAAACAAAAGAAAAAGATATAACAAAGAGCGACGTAGGCAGACTACATCCGAAGAGTAGGCACACACATCTACCTGCCCATATTTACATATATAGAGAAGAATGAACGAAAAAATAACACAAATAGAGAAAATATATTTCATTTATTTATCTATCAAATTATCGATTAAATCGAAACCACATTTTAAATACATTTTAATACTTTTGTCTCTGATTATCAAACCACACCATTGGAACCATCCCTTTTTTACTACAATAATTTTTTATTTTATTTTATTTTATTTTATTTATTTATTATTTATTATTTTTTATATATTTTTTATTTATTTTTTATTTTTTATTTTTTCCTACTTTTCACCATTGTTTTAACCCCCCCTTATTTATATATATATATATATATATATATATTAGTTTATATATATATATTTTTTACATATTTTTTATACCTACTATATACCATTTCCTATATTTCACACCATTACATTATATTTATATTTTTATATATTGTATATCCCTTCTATAACAAACTGTACATGTACCATGGGGAGGATTCTCCAATATATCTATCCTTACTATGCAACAAAGCCCAGCCCATACACCCCAGAGAAGATCCCACTGCAAGTGACACCACTTCCCCTTAAACTTGTAGGCAGACCATACAGCTCACACAGTCAAAAAGAATATCGACAAACCGGAAGTATCGCGTGCGTTCCAGCTTGGAACGCAGCGTCTAACTTCCGGAAATACGACACCGCCCCTAGGAGCTTACAAGGTGAACAGACCGGATGACGTGTTGCGTTCCAACCTGGAACGCACAGACGTCACAACACATCCGGTCACTCCCCCTCCCAGCCGGCTTCAGAGATCTGCTGGCCAAACGCCCCCTAACGGCGGCCCACCTATATCCTCTGGCCCTCAATACCCTCCCTCCTACTAGGGCGGTCCCCTAACATAGCCCCATATATATCCCCAGTGCCGCTTTACAAGGCGACCACAATGCGTTCCAGCTTGGAACGCAAACAACTTCCGGTCATGTAAAAAGCGCAGCCGGACACTCCCCTTTCCGGCTGACATCACTGAACAGCAAAAAAACGCCCTGTACCACACAGGGGCGGTCCCCAATGCATTTTTGGCGCGTTTTCTCCGTTTTTTGGCGCCTTCTAGCCAATTAGTGGCCATTTTAACAAAGATCCTAATAGGATTATTAGGGTATAAATACCTGTGACCATACATAGAGACACTATTGCTCCTGATGAAGGGACGTGCCTGTCCCGAAACGCGTTGAGCCGGATTTTTTTACTTGCAAATAAAGACCTTTGAAGAGAAGCACCCGTGTTGTTTGGCTGCCTTCATCCGTTATAACTCTAGAAGCGATCCAGGCTGGGGGGGTACTCGGTTTACAGGTGTATTATGCTTATCCTGGTAAACCGCCCCCCCCGTGAAGTGAGTTAACTTACTTATGATACCACAATATTATAATATATATGTCGGTATTTTAAACACAAAAAAAACTTTTATCCATTGCTCTATCCTACTGTACCACATCTATTGTGTACGACGCTGCAGAACACGGCCTCTTAGGCAATAGAGGCTGTATGCAGTGATCCCACTTTTACGTACAATCTATTTTTTATTTTTTATCCTTTTATTCTCTCAGCAGATTTTATACGTGTATACTTTTCACTCGCTCTTTGTATGCAGATTTTGTTTTATTTCGCTTGTTTTAAAAAAAATTTTTTTTACATGTATGTACAACTTTTTTCCTGTACAATTTTTTCCTACACAATTGATATCCCTCTACATATTAATATAACATAACCCCAACAACAACCTATCACACACTCCAGCAGCCCAACACTAATCCTCTATTGGCGCTCACAAGGGTTTATATAAATAAGAGGCGAGATTTGGAGGGTATCCCCACCCACCAGTCCCCCTTTTTTTGGCTCACTACCTCACCCTATACAGGCAGACTCCCTTGTCGACCTGACCAAACCCGGAGCAGCCTCTAGCATCTATCACCCTACTTTCTCTCCACCCCGCTCCTATCCACCCGAGGCGCCTCAAGTCTTTCAGATCTAGTGGAAAGCCATTCCAAGAGATCCGTTTGACCCTCACACTTTCTCTCTCTCTCTCTTATACCCACATTGAGGACAGAACAGAGCAGCCGTCGACAAGACAGTTCGCCTGCTACTGGCCACCGTCACCAGGGATCGAGCACACCAAAGGCAGCTTCAAGGAGTTCCCTGGCATGGCACTTCTTCACACAATGTGCTGACGACAAGACCCGAGTGATTTGCACGCTGTGCCATCAGAACCTGAAGCGAGGCATTAACGTTCTGAACCTTAGCACAACCTGCATGACCAGACATCTACATGCGAGACACGGGCTGCAGTGGAGTAAGCACCTTCAAAACCAAGAAAGGGCTCAGACCCCTCCTGCTCCCTCTTCTGCTGCTGCCTCTGGAGGAACGTTGGCACCTGCCGCCCAGCAAACAGAGGATGTGCCACCAACAGCACCACCTCCGTCACCAAGCATCTCCACCATGTCACACAAAAGCGTTCAGCTCTCCATCTCACAAACCTTTGAGAGAAACCGTAAATTCCCACCTAGCCACCCTCGATCCCTATCCCTGAATGCCAGCATTTCTAAACTAGTGGCCTTTGAAATGCTGTCATTCAGGCTGCTGGAGACGGACAGCTTCAAACAGCTCATGTCGCTTGCTGTCCCACAGTACGTCGTTCCCAGCCGCCACTACTTCTCCAGGAGAGCCGTGCCCTCCCTGCACAACCAAGTATCAGATAAAAAGTGTGCACTGCGCAACGCCATCTGTGGCAAGGTCCACCTAACCACAGATATGTGGACCAGTAAGCACGGCCAGGGACGCTATATCTCCCTAACTGCACACTGGGTAAATGTAGTGACGGCTGGGCCCCAGGCGGAGAGCTGTTTGGCGCACGTCCTTCCACCGCCAAGGATCGCAGGGCATCATACTTGGCTTCCTTTTCCTACTCGGCTTCCTCCTCCTCTTCTACCACCTCCTGGTCAGCAACAGACCTTCACCACCAACTTCAGCACAGCCAGGGGTAAACGTCAGCAGGCCGTTCTGAAACTGATGTGTTTGGGGGACAGGCCCCACACCGCTCACAAGTTGTGGCGGGGTATAGAACAACAGACCAACGAGTGGTTGCTGCCAGTGAGCCTCAAGCCCGGCCTGGTGGTGTGCGATAATGGCCGAAATCTCGTTGCAGCTCTGGGACTAGCCGGTTTGACGCACATCCCTTGCCTGGCCCATGTGCTGAATTTGGTGGTGCAGAAATTCATTCACAACTACCCCAACATGTCAGAGCTGCTGCGTAAAGTGCGGGCCGTCTGTGCGCGCTTCCGGTGTTCTCATCCTGCCGCCGCTCGGCTGTCTGCTCTACAGCGTAACTTCGGCCTTCCCGCTCACCGCCTCATATGCGACGTGCCCACCAGGTGGAACTCCACCTTGCACATGCTGGAGAGACTATGCGAGCAGCAGCAGGCCATAGTGGAGTTTCAGCTGCTGCACGCACGGGTGATTCGCACTGCGGAACAGCACCACTTCACCACCAATGACTGGGCCTCCATGCGAGACCTGTGTGCCCTGTTGTGCTGTTTCGAGTACTCCACCAACATGGCCAGTGGCGATGACACCATTATCAGCATTACAATACCACTTCTATGTCTCCTTGAGAAAACACTTAGGGTGATGATGGAAGAGGATGTGGCCCAGGACGAGGAGGAGGAAGAGGGGTCATCTCTAACACTTTCAGGCCAGTCTTTTAGAAGTGGCGAAGAGGGAGGTTTTTTGCAACAGCAGAGGCCAGGTACAAATTTGGCCAGCCAGGGCCCACTACTGGAGGAGGAGGATGGGGATGAAGCATGTTCACAGCGGGGTGGCACCCAACGCAGCTCGGGCCCATCACTGGTGCGTGGCTGGGGGGATACGGAGGACGCAGACGATACGCCTCCCACAGAGGACAGCTTGTCCTTACCTCTGGGCAGCCTGGCACACATGAGCGACTACATGCTGCAGTGCCTGCGCAATGACAGCAGAGTTGCCCACATTTTAACGTGTGCTGACTACTGGGTGGCCACCCTGCTGGATCCCCGTTACAAAGACAATGTGCCGTCCTTAATTCCATCACTGGAGTGTGATCGGAAGATGCGCGACGACAGGCGCACGCTGGTAGAAGAGCTCCTGAGAGCATTCCCGACTGACGCAGGGGGACAAGTGGAAGCACAAGGCGAAGGCAGGGGAGGAGGAAGAGGTCGCCAACGCAGCTGTGTCAGCGCCAGCACCTCAGAAGGCAGGGTTAGCATGGCCGACATGTGGAAAAGCTTTGTCACCTCGCCGCAACAACCGGCCCCAACTGCTGATATGGAGCGTGTTAGCAGGAGGCAGCATTTGAACAACATGGTGGAACAATACCTGTGCACACGCCTACACGCACTGACTGATGGTTCTGCCCCATTCAACTTCTGGGTCTCCAAATTATCCACATGGCCAGAGCTTGCCCTGTATGCCTTGGAGGTGCTGGCCTGCCCTGCAGCCAGTGTACTCTCTTAACGTGTATTTAGCACGGCAGGAGGCGTCATTACAGACAGACGCAGCCGCCTGTCCACAGCCAACGTGGACAAGCTCACGTTCATTAAAATGAACCAGGCTTGGATACCACAAGACTTGACTGTACCTTGTGCAGAATAGACATTTATACCACCATCAAACATACATTCTTGTACTCAAGTCAAGTGCAATGATCCTTTGTTTTCATTTTTTTTTATTTGTCCCAATATTTTGGGGGCTACCTACCCCAATAAAAAATAAAAAAAAACATTGTTGGCTACCTCCTCCTTCTCCATTGCGGCCTCCACCTACAACACCACATTCACCGCCTCCTCAACCTCCGACTCCATATTCACCTCCTTCTCTGAGTTGCAAGTTAATAATTTTATATTTTTAGTTATTTTATTTTATTTTAAGTTATTTCCCTATCCACATTTGTTTGCAGAGCAGTTGCCATGCTCTTAAGCACATTTTACTGCTTTTTACATCCCTCTAGCCTTTTCAAGGACTATTTTAGAGCCATTTTAATGCAAAAAAGTGCCAATTTTAGTGCCCTAAATTGAAAAATAAATTATTTTCAATTGTCGGGTGCCATTTTACAATTTTTGGCGTATACAAACCCCTGCTGTGCCTGGGTGACAGGGGCCTAAATCTCTCAAAATCGTCTGTTCCATTGCTGGGTGACATGAACCCCCTTTTGCCGTGAATGAACCCCTGCTGTGCCTGGGTGACAGGGGCCTAAATCTCTCAAAATCCTCTGTTCTATTGCTGGGTGACATGAACCCCCTTTTGCCGTGAATGAACCCCTGCTGTGCCTGGGTGACAGGGGCCTAAATCTCTCAAAATCGTCTGTTCTATTGCTGGGTGACATGAACCCCCTTTTGCCGTGAATGATCCCCTGCTGTGCCTGGGTGACAGGGGCCAAAATCTCTCAAAATCCTCTGTTCTATTGCTGGGTGACATGAACCCCCCTTTGCCGTGAATGAACCCATGCTGTGCCTGGGTGACATGGGCATCGTTCTCTCAAAATCCTCTGTTCTATTGCTGGGTGACATGAACCCCCTTTTCCGTGAATGAACCCCTGCTGTGCCTGGGTGACAGGGGCCAAAATCTCTCAAAATTCTCTGTTCTATTGCTGGGTGACATGAACCCCCCTTTGCCGTGAATGAACCTCTGCTCTGCCTGGGTGACATGGGCCTCGTTCTCTCAAAATCCTCTGTTGTATTGCTGGGTGACACAAACCCCCTTTTGCCGTGAACGAACCCCTGCTCTGCATTGATGACAGGGAACTAAATTTAGTGAAAACATCTGTTACTGATCGGAAGATGCGCAAGTGCACGCTGCTGACGGCATTCCCACCTGACAGCGGGGGAACAGTGAAAGCACAAGGCGAAGGCAGAGGAGGAGGAAGAGGTCGCCAACGCAGCTGGGGCACCGCCAGCACCTGAGAAGACAGGGTTAGCATGGCCAAAATGTGGAAAAGCTTTGTCAGCCCTGGAGGTGCTGACCTGCCCTGCAGCCAGTGTATAGTGTGAATGTGTGTTTAGCATGGCAGAGAGCATTATCACAGGCCGCAGCCAATGTGGACAAGCTTACATTTATTAAAATGAACCAGGCATGGATCCCACAGGACTTGTCCGTACCTTGTGCAGAATAGACATTTATACCAGCCTCAACCATCCATTCTTGTACTCAAGTGCACTTATTCTTAGTTTTATTTTGTTATATGTCCCAATATTTTGGGGGATACTCCAATTTAAAAATAAAAAATAACATAAATCAGTGTTGGCTACCTATTCCTCCTTCACCGCTGCTTCCACCTACACCGCCACGTCAACCTACACCACCACATCCACCGCCTCCTCAACCTCCTACTCCTAGATCCAGATTTTTATTTTAAATTTTTCTGTATTTTATGTTATTTTAAGTCATTTCCCTATCCACATTTGTTTGCAGAACAATTGCCATGCTCTTAAGCACATTTTCATGCCTTTTGCAGCTCTCTAGCCCTTTCCAGGACTATTTTAGAGCCATTTTAGTGGCCAAAAGTTCGGGTCCCCATTGACTTCAATGGGGTTCGGGTTCGGGGTCAAGTTCGGGTCAAGTTCGGGTCCCGAACCCAACCTTTTTTTCAAGTTCGGCCGAACCTGCCGAACCCGAACATCCAGGTGTCCGCTCAACTCTAGTCCTGACCTCAACCCGATTGGGATGCTGTGGCATGACCTCAAGAAAGCGATTCACACCAGACATCCCAAGAATATTGCTGAACTGAAACAGTTCTGTAAAGAGGAATGGTCAAGAATTACTCCTGACCGGTGGTGCACCTACAGGGGGGGGGGGGGTCCAGCGGGTCTAGACCCCTCCTAGAACAACCAGCCCAAAAAAAAATTTTTTAATCCTTCAGGGCCGCACCGCCGATCACCACAGGCGGCGCGGCCCTGGATGTAATTGCGGCGGTGGCGGTGGTGGGGGGGGGGGGGTCGGGGGGGCAGTAGGAGTACTAGGAGATGAGCGCTTTTATTGTGGAAGCGCTCATCTCCATATCTAATCCATCTGTATCGCCATCCTTAGGACAACGATACAGATGCCTGTGCTGTGCTGCGGCAGGAGAGGGAGAGGTGTGTCCCTCCCCTGTTCTTCTGATAGGCCGCAGGCACTAATGCCTGCAGCCTATCAGAGGCCGGCGCGATGACATCATCATCACGCTGCCTGAGACGGGCAGCACACAGCAGGGACACAGGCCGGAAGAGCCTGCATCGCATCGCTGCTGATGGAGGTAAGTATCAGTGTATTTTTTTTTTTTTTGTTTTGTTTTTTTGGAGGGAGGGAGCTGGCACTATGGGGGCACTAAAGGGGAGAACGGCACTATGGGGCATCTGGTGATACTTTTTTTTTGGGTGGCATTTCTTACTGGCACATTATGGGGGGGGGGCACCATGGGGGAGAGGAGCACTATGGGGGCTCTAAAGGGGCTTTTTTTTTTTTTTACACATTATGGGGGGCACTATAGGGGAGAACGGCACTAGGGGGCATCTGGTGGCACTATAGGGGCATTATTTGGGGGGCACCATGGGGGAGAGGAGCACTATGGGGGCTCTAAAGGGGCTTTTTTTACACATTATGGGGGCACTATAGGGGTGAACGGCACTATGGGGCATCTGATGGCACTATAGGGGCATTATTTGGGGGCACTATGGGGAAGTGGGGGTTCTAAAGGGGCCTTTTTTTCTTATTGGCACATGGGGGCATTATGGCATCTGGTGGCACTAAGGGGGCATTTTTTACTGGCACATTATGGGAGGCACTATAAGGGAGGGCAGCACTATGGAGGAATGGAGCACTATTGGGGCATATGGTGGCACTTTGAAGGGGCATTTTTTACTGCCACATTATGGGGCGGCACCATGGGGGAGAGGAGCACTATGGGGGTATCTGGGGGGGTCTAAAGGGGCTTTTTTTTATTGACATATTATGGGGGCACTATAGGGGAGAATGGTACTATGGGGCATCTGGTGGCACTATAGGGGCATTATTTGGGGGCACTAAGGGGAAGTGGGGGCTCTAAAGGGGCCTTTATTCTTATTGGCACATTATGGGGGCATTATGGCGTCTGGTGGCACTAACGGGGCATTTTTTTACTGGCACATTATGGTAGGCACTATAGGGGAGAGCGGCACTATGGGGGAGAGGAGCACTATTGGGGCATATGGTGGCACTTAGAAGGGGCATTTTTTACTGGCATATTATGGGGGACACTATGGGGAAGGGGGAGAGGAGCACTATGAGGGCATTTACTGGGGCACCATATAGGGGTATTTTATACTGGCATACATTATGGGGACATTATCTCAACAGCGGGCACTAAGCGGGGGTATTTATTAGTACTAGGAGGTATTATGCGGAGCTTTGCTAATACTGGGGGGCTATAAGGAACATGATTACTAGTATGGGCACTATAGGGGCATTATTACTACTAAGTGTGCTCTGGCAGAGAATTATTTCTATTTTGGGGAGCCCTGTTACTTTGGGGGGCACCCTGCCACAGTATCAGCTTAGCACAATAATTTTTGGGGGACATTATCTTTATACTATTAGTGTCTGGGCGGAGTTTTTTTTTTTAGAGCACTGTGTGCCAATAATTGTTGAAGGGGGCACTATCTGTGTGGTAGTAGTATTTCCAGGGGGACTGTTTCTGCAGTATAGTATTGGGGGCACAGCGGGCACAGTATTGGGGGTGGAAGGAAAGGGTGTTCAGAAGATGTGAAGATGATGGAAATGTGGGAAACTAATGTCTGTTTGTTAATCTCTGCAGAGATGGGAGATGGCTGAAAAATCATCATGTCGGTCTGGTCTGAATGGAGAAGATGAGGAAAGAGAACGTCTGCAACAAAGGTGACATCACTGGATGTAAGAGGTATGTGGCGCTATGTAGGAGAGGAGATGCTCCGGCTCCTCCCCCTGCCATTTGCAGAAGGAGGATTCAGAGCTGGGTGAGGACGGTCAAGTGGGGCAGCAGGCCACGGGCGGGTGGCAGATGGTGGGGGGAACCACAGGCCTTGAGCAGGATCTGGGGAGGGAGGAGAGCGGAGGAGCTTCCTGGCTGTAGCCTGCTGTTTATTGTATAATGTGAAGCAGGCAGTGCAGCCAGGACAGACCTCCCCCTCTCTCCGTATAATGTGTAGAGACAGGCCTCAACTATAGAATGTCAGCTGTACAGTGTTTGTTGGGAGTGGCCTATTATATATAGGAGGGGCTTTTAATAATGGGCGGGGCCCAAAAAAATTGTGCATTGCCGCATTGTTATTTTCCTACAGAGCTTTTAGAATCGCCAAGTAAAAGAATCAGCGCAACACACTACACCCCTTCCCTGCATTTTTAAATATAAAGGGGGCTTTGAAAAATTGAATTAGCACAGCGCACTACACATGCCACATTTTTTTGCCTTTCGGACCCCCCCCTAGACAAAATTTCTGGGTGCTCCCCTGCTCCTGACCATTGTGCACGTCTGATCTGCAATTACAGGAAACGTTTGGTTGAAGTTATTGCTGCCAAAGGAGGTTCAACCAGTTATTAAATTCAAGGGTTCACATACTTTTTCCACTTGCACTGTGAATGTTTACATGGTGTGTTCAATAAAAACATGGTAACATTTAATTCTTTGTGTGTTATTAGTTTAAGTAGACTGTGATTGTCTATTGTTGTGACTTAGATGAAGATCAGATCACATTTTTGACCAATTTGTGCAGAAATCCATATCATTCCAAAGGGTTCACATACTTTTTCTTGCAACTGTATCTGTGGTTTTACATAGGACCGCAGGTGACATCTACTATATTATCTGTGCTTAGATAGTTATCACTGTGTTATATATGGTTGGTTTACATAGGACAGCAGAGATGATTGCATGTTGGACAAGACCTTGCATCCAGATCGGGGTTCTAAGGAGGAAGTGAAATCAGAGTAGAAAGGCGGAGACCATAGTGGCAATACATCCAAAACTTCCCAAAACACTGGCAGGGCCAAATCTGCTTATATTGTGGTCAGCTGAGGAACTGGTGATGCCGCTAATGCTCTGGGTGCAGGCTCAAAACGTGCCAGACCTAAGACAAGCTTGACTTCCACTAGCTCTGTGGGAATATCTCCTGTCTGGCAGTTTTTCTCCACAGTAACAAAAGGCAAAACCATTGCTGTGTGTAAGATCTGCAAGATTAAACAAAGCTGTGGGCGTTCAAACACAAATATAGGCACCACGGCTCTACTGCAGCACATTGAGCGGCATCACCAGTTCCTGTGGAAAAATAGAACTGACCACCAGCTAGTGGAACAAAAGTGTCTCCTTCTCCTAGTCTAACAGGCCACATCCACATGCACTACAGTATCCTCGTTATTTTCATAAAAAGTTACCGGTTTTCCCACTCAGACTACTCCTCCTTTACTCCATAGTCAGTTATGGTAAGGAAGTGCGGGGCCAGGAAACTACTCTACACAATAAGCAATCCGATGATGTGCATGCTTAATTCCCACCTGGCCAAGTTGCTGGAGGTGCAATCTCTGCCATATCACTGAGTAGATTGTGCTGTCTTTAGGGAATTGATAGCATTCACTCAGCCTCACTGAAATAAAACTAGCCACCATTATTTAAAAAAAAAAAAAAGAAGCAATTTCTGCCTGGTGTTCTTACATGGCAGAGAACATGGGAAGCAATTGCTGTTGTCCAGCAAGGTGCACACCATCATAGGCACCTGAGCAGCTGTTATGGACAGGTACAGTAAATGCTTTTCACCTCTCACTGGGTCAATGTCATGGCAGCAGTGAGGCAGCACTGCAGTAATGAGGCCAGGTCTTATCATATGTGTAAAGTGAAGTGCAATCATGCTGGGTTAGAGCTGATCGGCCTGGGCGAGAGAAGCCACAGAGCTAATAATTTGCTAAAGTACATGAAGCAGCAGACATCCCGCTGGCTGTCTTCTGGTCAACTCCGACTGGGCAAGTTGGTCAGGTCAGCGACAATGGCATAAATATTGTGGCTGTGCTGCATTTGGGAGAAATAACACATACTCTCTGCTTGGTTCACGAGATAAACTTAGTTGTGCAAAACTTTTTCAAAAAGTACCATGGCTTTCAGAAGGTGCTTGCCATGTCAAGGTGACTATCCTCTCATTTCAGCTGTTCTTATGTGTCAAGGCACTGCCTCCTGTACTTGCAGTGACAGAACGGTCTGCTATTGCACTCGCTGGAATTCCACCTTTTATATGGTAGTTTCTTGTAAAGACGCTCCAGCAGAGAATCTTTTCATCATGCACCAGAACACCTCAGCAGGGAACATGTGTTATTTTGAGGTCAGACAGTGACAGCTCATCAGAGACACATGTCACATACTCAGGCCCTTCGAAGTGGCCACCAGATTTTTCAGTAGGACTACCAGCGGCATCAAGAATATCACCATCCTGATATTTATATTAGCGCACATGCTCACGCTGATGCAACGAGGGATGGCAAAAGAAGAACTGCTGACATATCTTGCTGGCTGCCCTGTAACTGTTGAGGACCCACATGAACAAAGTCCCATATGGAGGATGAAAAGAAGAAGGATGAGGATGAAGATCTACCACTGGAGAAGGAGCAATAGGAGTCAGTGTTGGAGGAGCAAGAAACTGATGATTATGATGTGAACTGGCCATGATGGCCAATAATCCCAGGGGAAGATTTGGAAAGAACTGGGCAGAGTTGAAAAGAACTGGGTTCTCGGGCACACTGGTGGGCATGGTAAGCTGTATGGTTGCTTGCTTATGTACTCTCAGGTATATCGTTAGCATGAAGCAATCTCATTATTACAGGATAGCCATGCTTTTAGACCCTTGTTATCAATGGAAAGTGTTTGGTGAAAGGGAGGACAAACTGCTGTATTACCAGGATACACTGTGTATACAGCTTGATGCAAATTTCAGAAGCCAGACGCCAGACACTCCTGTGTTTGACCAGGATGCCCCTCTCCTCTCCCCCACTGAGTCACCCACCGTCTCTGCTTTCACAAGTAGCAGAAGCTTCAGCAGCAGCCAGTTTGGTATCATGAACATAATTGGGCCGATTTATGTATGTGCCAGGCTGAGACGTATTGCCAAAACAACCAGGTTCAGTTCTACTAGGACTGACTTCTCCAGTGCATACTGTATTCCCTGACCCCATGGACTTCTGGGCAGGCAGATTAGAACAATTGGTAGAACTGGCACAATTTACTCTCTCTGCTGTCTTGTCCAGCCAAAAGGATAAAGTTGTCCACGTCAAAATAAATGAGGCATGGATCTCTGCGGATTTTCAGGCACCTTTCATCTGAGGCGATGAATAAATTTGCCATTGCTGATAGTGGCTATTTTTCACCAGCACCTATCACGTCTGCATGCATACCATTATGGTCCATTCCGTATGGCTACTGCTGCTCCCTCTGCCGCAGCTGCTGCTCTGTCGCGCTTTAGTGTGGGAGGGAAACCCCCACACCAAACATAGGAGGGAAAGGGAAAAAGAAATAAGGCCTGAAAACTAGGGAGGGAAGATGGACACCTCCTAGTGAAAACCCTAATCAAAGCCCTGACTGACTACCAGTATGATCAGACCCCAGAGGTACTTAGGTGAGTTCATACACAGGAATACCTAAAGTCCTATGTAACCCTAAAGGACCCTGGTACTAATGACAGGAATGAAACATCCTGTTCCTCCAAAAGGAAGGATGAACGGGAGTCTCCCTAAGGCCAAATACAAAACAACAAAGAAATACAACACACAGAAATTAAATAAAAAGGGAAAGGTAACACTTAAAGTGTTTGGCCACCATAAGTATAAAAAACAATAAAGTACCCCAGACAATAACTAATCTCAAGAGGTATTTGCATCATGAGAGATATAGTGTGTATATATAATTTTTCTACTTCATTCAGCATAGCATGCTCACATTGATGAGAGGCGGGGCAGCTGCAAAGTGAAAGTAAAAATCCCAGCATGCATCACAGCAAGCATCTTCAGAGGAGCAGTCACATGACATCTCGGCCTACTTGGGATGCCATAGTGACAACAGCAACTCAGGTGTCATCTCATCAGTCCTCCAGTCAAATAACTACATAGAGAAATCAACATAATGATTGCAATCCTACATTCCCAGCATTGAATAAAAGGTAACTGCTTTTCCCACAATGTGATATATATACAATACATACATATGTATGGAAATGTACATAGGTGTACAGGGTGTGTGTGTGTGTGTGTGTGTGTGTGTGTATATATATATATATATATATATACACTGACCTAAAGAATTATTAGGAACACCATACTAATACGGTGTTGGACTTTTGCCTTCAGAACTGCCTTAATTCTACGTGGCATTGATTCAACAAGGTGCTGATAGCATTCTTTAGAAATGTTGGCCCATATTGATAGGATAGCATCTTGCAGTTGATGGAGATTTGAGGGATGCACATCCAGGGCAGGAAGCTCCCATTCCACCACATCCCAAAGATGCTCTATTGGGTTGAGATCTGGTGACTGTGGGGGCCATTTTAGTACAGTGAACTCATTGTCATGTTCAAGAAACCAATTTGAAATGATTCGAGCTTTGTGACATGGTGCATTATCCTGCTGGAAGTAGCCATCAGAGGATGGATACATGTTCTCATTCTGTTTACGCCAAATTCGGACTCTACCATTTGAATGTCTCAACAGAAATCGAGACTCATCAGACCAGGCAACATTTTTCCAGTCTTCAACAGTCCAATTTTGGTGAGCTCGTGCAAATTGTAGCCTCTTTTTCCTATTTGTAGTGGAGATGAGTGGTACCCGGTGGGGTCTTCTGCTGTTGTAGCCCATCCACCTCAAGGTTGTGCGTGTTGTGGCTTCACAAATGCTTTTCTGCATACCTCGGTTGTAACGAGTGGTTACTTCAGTCAACGTTGCTCTTCTATCAGCTTGAATCAGTCGGCCCATTCTCCTCTGACCTCTAGCATCCACAAGGCTTTTTTGCCCACAGGACTGCCACATACTGGATGTTTTTCCCTTTTCACACCATTCTTTGTAAACCCTAGAAATGGTTCTGCGTGAAAATCCCAATAACTGAGCAGATTGTGAAATACTCAGACCGGCCCGTCTGGCACCAACAACCATGCCACGCTCAAAATTTCTTAAATCACCTTTCTTTCCCATTCTGACATTCAGTTTGGAGTTCAGGAGATTGTCTTGACCAGGACCACACCCCTAAATGCATTGAAGCAACTGCCATATGATTGGTTGACTAGATAATTGCATTAATGAGAAATAGAACAGGTGTTCCTAATAATTCTTTAGGTGAGTGTATAATATGTGTGTGTGAAGATGGAGAGATATCTATCTATCATCATTTACCATATCTATTTATATCTCTATATCTATCTATATCTACTGTGGTAATGTGTACCTCAGCTGGGTGAGATAACTGAAATCCAGAAATCTGCAGTGGTTTCAGCAAAGTGTAGTTTGCTGAGATAGGTTTGTTTAGATTCTGTTCTGGGTTTCTGCTGTTTTAAAGAGACCCAGGGCTAATGTCTGTGATTGACCATAATCGCAGACAGATGCAATGGTCTTTCATAACCACAGCATCTGAGGTGGCTTTCCCCAAGAGTGCTGCATCACATATAGTGGTCTGCAATGCACTGGTACCAGCCGAGTGCAGGCAGTTTGCAGCTATGGACCCATTCACTTTAATGGGTCTGCGATCCGCAAGATATGTTCCGCACCACAAAAAGATAGAACACGTTCTATTTTTTTGCGGTGCAGAAGCACGGAGAGAAATTCTTTGGAAGCACTTTGTACTGCGTCCGTGGGCTTCTGATCAGTGCCTCCGCTCCATACCACTCTGTATCTTGCAGATTGCAGACCCATTCAAGTCAATGGGATGTTTGCTGTCCGCAATACAGGAACGGGGCACACACACTTGTGTGCATGAGCCCTTAGACCGCAAATGCTAACTCACAGCAGTCTATAGGAGAAGCAATGTACAGATCGCATGTTAAGATCCCTTAGGACTGGAGGGCTTTTAAACAAGGAGGGCTTTTTATAATATAAAAATTAAAATCATTCCTCTTTCTCCAAAATAAAGATAAAAATAAACATAAAGTAAAAATATAAATTATCTTTGGCACCGCCACTTTAAAAAAAAGCTATCACTATTAAAATATGTATCCCATAGGGTGGACGGTATAACAGAAAAAAAAAATCAAAATGGCCAATTTGACTTTTTTTCATTGCTTCAGAAAAAAAAAAAAAAAAAAAGTGATCAAAAACCCACTCACCCACACACTCCAAGTGGTATAAATGATAAAACTACAGATCACAACGCAAAAAATGAGCCCTTAGTCATCAACGTAGACAGAATTCTAATCAGAATGAGGAGATGCAAAGAAAATAATATTTTTTTTGAAATTATCTTTTTCAGTATTAAAAGAAAAAAAATGCAAAATGTGGTATCACTGTAATTACACTGTGGCAGATCTATTTATTTATTTTTTACATTCCACCCCATCTGGATTTCACAGCTTTACACCACAGCAAATTCAAAGTACATGGTGCCAATAGAAAATACAATTTGTCCCACAAAAAAAAAAAAAAGCCCTCATACAGCTATTTGAATGGAAAATTATAAAAGTTATGGCTCCGCGAAGACAAAAAGTAAAAATTAGAAAATGGCCTGGTCCTGAAGGGGTTAAAGGGGTTGTCCTTCCATATATATTCATGACCTATCATCAAGATAGGTGATCAATATCTGATTGGCAGGGGTCCGACACGTGGCACCCCTCTGATCAGCTGTATGAAGAGGAGGTGGTGCTTCCTGGTCATTACAATATGTCCTGTCTCCTCTGGGGCAGAGACGTAGTATAATTACAAGCACTGGCTCGATTCACCTGAATGGAGTGAGTACTTTTATTACACTGCACTTGTGAGACAACAAGCAGTGTAAGGACTCCTGCACACGACCATATGCTGGCCGTTCCGTGCATTGGGGAGCTATCAAATGCCTACTGTATGGAGGGGCTCAGGAGGGTGTTATGGCAGGGACCTTCAGGGAAGCACATCCTCCTTCTCCACTAGCTGCTGATTTCTTTCACACTCGGAGGGCACAACTGATGGGAGTAGACTGTATGTGCTCTGCTCTTACAGGTGAGGGAGAAGTGCGCAGGCACAGATAGACTGCACAGATCATCTGGCATGGACAAGCTTGTTGTGAAGCTCTCCATGTTGCGTGCAGCTATGGACATTTTCGGCTGCAGGGCAGAGTGCGCTTAGGGGGCGTGGCTTCAGATAATAGAAAAAACAGGCAGATCTGCTTAATGACAAATATTAGGAAATTAACTTTTTTCCTGCCTCCCACACAGTACTTGCAAATACATGGAGAGTGGCCAACCCCTTTACCTTCCAAGTAGCTATGGCAGCACCAGGAACACAGCTGAGATCCAAACACCAGCTATTTACAGGTCCAACTGAAGCTATAAACTGCACAGCAGAGAGACAACTATAAATAGAGAAATTTAACTGACCACAATAGCAACACCTGGAGGTTAAGGGTGTGGCCAGTACCAGAAACAGCACAGACGCCTATTGATACACAAGGTAAACATGTCAAACCAAACCACCTGTTGCCAGTCTCAAAGATCTCCTGCCACTCACTGTTGCTGGGACGTCTGTATGTCTCGATACGTCCGTGACATGCTCTCTATTACTAATCCCTTTAGTGCAAATGCCATTATCCCTACTACTACTACCATTACACCTACACAGCTGCACACACATGTACTGTATTGTCTGCTCCATGCTGTGCTGCTACTGATGCAGCTACTATTGCTGCCACATGCCACTATTACCCCAACGCAATTTAGTCCATACCCTTTCCACAACCACACTGTACTGCTAGTGTCCCAAATACAATAGAGGATTTTTTCAGGCTTGTGCAGAAGTCACTGTGTTGCTAACACTTGTGTGTGGGGGGCAGGCATCAGCCCCCATTAAGGCATATGTTTTAAATGCTTGTTACCAACAAGGCACTGTGTTATTATGATAACACCATGTGGGTTTAAACACCATTTGCCACCAAACAGGGACAATTTTTGGAAGGTTCGAATTTTAAAAAAACATAAATGTTTAGACACACTGCACTTATACATGCACTCACCACATACATGGACACACTCATACATGCACTCACCACATACATGGACACATTCATGTATGCGTTCAACACGCTCATGCATTCACTCACCACATACATGGACACACTCATACATACACTCACCACATACATGGATGCACTCATACACATATTCACCACATACATGGACACACTTATGCACATGCTCACCACATACATGATTTGCACTCAGGCACACACTCACTACATTCATGGATGCACTCATGTACGTGCTAACCACATACATTTATATGCTCATACACACAGTCACCAGATGCATAGACACACTCATTCATGCACTCACTGCATATATGGACATATACACACTGACCAAAAATATAAACGCAACACTTTCGGTTTTGCTCCCATTTTGCATGCGCTGAACTCAAAGATCTGAAACATTTTTTACATACACAAAAGACCCATTACTCTCAAATATTGTTCACAAATCTGTCTAAATCTGTATTGGTGAGCACTTCTCCTTTGTCGAGATAATCCATTTCACCTCACAGGTGTGGCATATCAAGGTGCTGATTAGACAGCATGAATATTGCACAGGTGTGCCTTAGACTGCGCACAATAAAAGACAACTCTGAAATGTGCACAGTTTTGCCTTACTGGGAAGGGGGGGGAGAGAGTCAGAAAACCAGTCAGTATCTGGTGTGGCCACCATTTGCCTCACGCAGTGCAACCCATCTCCGTCGCATAGAGTTGATCAGGTTGTTGATTGTGGCCTGTGGAATGTTGGTCCACTGCTCTCCAATAGCTGTGCGAAGTTGCAGAATATTGGCAGGGACTGGAACACGCTGTCGTATACGCTGATCCAGAGCATCCCTAACATGCTCAATGGGTGACATGTCCAGTGAGTATGCTGGCCATTTCAGAACTGGGATGTTTTTAGCTTCCAGGAATTGTGTACAGATCCTTGCAATATGGGGCCGTGCATTATCATGCTGCAACATGAGGTGATGGTCGTGGATGAATGGCACAACAATCCTGAGGATCTCGTCACGGTATCTCTGTACATTCAAAATGGCATCAATAAAATGCACCTGTGTTCGTTATACATAACATACGCCTGCCCATACCATAACCCCACTGCCACCATGGGCCACTCGATCCACTACGTTGACATCAGCAAACTGCTCACCCACACACGCTGTCTGCCATCTGCCCTGAACAGTGAAAACTGGCACTCATCCATGAACAGAACTCCTTTCCAACATGCCAGACGCCATAGAATGTGATCATTTGCCCACTCAAGTCGGTTACGACGACGAACTGCAGTCAGGTCCAGACCCCGATGAGGACGACGAGCATGCAGATGAGCTTCCCTGAGACGGTTTCTGACAGTTTCTTGCTGCAGCTGTCCGGGTGGCTGTCCTCAAACGATTATGGAGGTGAACATACCGGATGTTGAGGTCCTGGGTTGGTGTGGTTACACGTGGTCTGCGGTTGTGAGGCCGGTTGGATGTACTGCCAAATTCTCTGAAATGCCTTTGGAGACTGCTTATGGTAGAAAAATGAACATTCATTTGTTGCATGGGCAACAGCTCTGGTACACATTCCTGCAGTCGTTGCGACATCTGTGGCATTGTGCTGTGTAATCAAACTTCACATTTCAGAGTGGGCTTTTATTGTGGGCAGTCTAAGGCAGATCTGTGCAATATTCATGCTGTCTAATCAGCACCATGATATGCCACACCTTGGAGGTGGGATGGATTATCTCGGCAAAGGAGAAGTGCTCACAGACAAAAATGTTGCGTTTATATTTTTGGTCAGAGTATGTATGTATGTATATACGCAAAAAACATATATAATATATACTGTATAATCCAGAGCACTTCCAAAATAAAAACGTTGTGCGTTTGCTATCTGGTGAATAAACGCATACCGTTTTTATTTTGGAAGTGCTGTGAAGTTTTCTTTCTTTTGGTAGCTGGTGGATAGCCTTCCCAGCCGCTGGCACTCCATAACTACTCCAACACTGTGGGTGCTGCCCATCATACTTTTTGTCTGTGTATATATATACAGGGTGGGCCATTTATATGGATACACCTTAATAAAATGGAATGGTTGGTGATATTAACTTCCTGTTTGTGGCACATTAGTATATGTGAGGGGGGGAAACTTTTCAAGATGGGTGGTGACCATGGCGGCCATTTTGAAGTCGGCCATTTTGAATCCAACATTTTTTTTCAATAGGAAGAGAGTCATGTGACACATCAAACTTATTGGGAATTTCACAAGAAAGACAATGGTGTGCTTGGTTTTAACGTAACTTTATTCTTTCATGAGTTATTTACACGTTTCTGACTACTTATAAAATGTGTTCAATGTGCAGCCCATTGTGTTGGATTGTGAATGCAACCCTCTTCTCCCACTCTTCACACACTGATAACAACACCGCAGGAGAAATGCTAGCACAGGCTTCCAGTATCCGTAGTTTCAGGTGCTGCACATCTCGTATCTTCACAGCATAGACTATTGCCTTAGATGACCCCAAAGATAAAAGTCTAAGGGGGTCACTGGATATGCGAAATTGCTACATGATGATGTGTTTTCCTCTTTATGCACTGAGGCTGGCACGTTCCCTGAGTTTTTCCAGCAAGATGGTGCACCCACCACCACATTATGGGTGTCAGGTCCGAGCATTCCTAGATGAACAGTTTCCTGGAAAGTGGATTGGTCAACGTGGGCCATTTTAATGGCCCCCAAGGTCTCCCGATCTGACCCCCTTAGACTTTTATCTTTTGGGTCATCTGAAGGCAATTGTCCTATGCTGTGAAGATACGAGATGTGCAGCACCTCAAACTACGGATACTGGAAGCCTGTGCTAGCATTTTCCCTGCGGTGTTGCTATCAGTGTGTGAAGAGTGGGAGAAGAGGGTTGCATTGACAATCCAACACAATGGGCAGCACATTGAACTCATTTTATAAATGACAGAAACTTGTAAATAACTCATGAAAGAATAAAGTTACGTGTAAAGCAAGCACACCATTGTTTTCTTGTGAAATTCCCAATAAGTTTGATGTGTCACATGACCCTCTTCCTATTGAAAAAACAAAAGTTGGATTCAAAATGTCCGACTTCAAAATGGCCGCCATGGTCACAACCCATATTGAAAAGTTTTCCCCCTCACATATACTAATGTGCCACAAACAGGAAGTTAATATCACCAACCATTCCATTTTATTAAGGTGTATCCATATAAATGGCCCACCCTGTATATATATCTAGTAAGACAGTGACAGGTCTCACACAGGTTAGATAATATGCTGGCAATCTGAGGGCTCTCCACACTGTAGTCAGAAACAAATGGGATTCTAGGGACCGGAACGTTCTTGTCTGAATCCCCTTCACTCAATTCCTATTGGCCCTAGATATACTATGAGAGATTAATTTCCTTGGGTAGCCCTGAGCCCGGAACTTGTTACCCATTTCCACCATCCTTTTTCTTTCGTAGGCCCCTCTTGCCAAATTCTATGTACTCGCAATAGTTGACTGTATGGTAATGATCTAACCATAGGTCCAGGGTGATGGCCCTCATACCTAAGTAAGGTGTTTTTATCCGTATTCTTGACATGGAGGTCTGTGCTCAAAGATTGGCCCTGTATAGATACCTCTTTGTCCAAGAATTGTATCTTAGAATCTGAGTGTACCAGCGAGTTTGTTTGTTTTTAGATTTGCATTCAAGCTTTGACATCACTCAACATTCTCGTTGATGGCTATTGGACTACGGGACCATACGGACACACCTGGAATTTTATATCACATGTTTGTGTGCTATTTACACTAATGGATACCATAGCATTATATTCCATTCTTGCCCCCATTGATGTGATACGGGTTCTCTTCCCTCCTTTGAGACCCCCTTGATACATTGCCCTTTTGAAGGTATTTTGAAGTTGGGTATCAAGATGGTGCGATTTAGAGTTATTTAACTATGTCCAGTACAGGATGGAGGCCATATGCCACTTACCAGTGATGTGTGGTCCTCTGCCCTGATTGGGAGGGTGCAATGATTGGGGTGACCCCTAATGTTCCACCTTATCCCCTGCCTATTTATTGGAACTTTAATTGGCCAATGATGGTTGTGATGGGTAACGACGGGGTGTGTACCATTGACACCGATGTGACACACATCTAGGCTGAGGAGAGGTTCCTAGCAATATTGTTTGAAATTCGCACCTTCTTGTAATAGTGTTTTTATATTATGTGATCCCCTTGGGTGGCGCTTGAGAAATGGGCATGATCATGCACAGTGACAATGGTGGAGAAGTCATACATCTTTGTTATGGTCTTGCAGTTGAAATCAAATTTCTCGCGGGAGTTCGGTGCAACACATGATCGCGTCTCGCGCAAGATGTCGGCATCATGCTTAGATCGAAGTCCCGCGCATGTGCATTGGCCCAGGTGTAGCCTGTCGTCCATTGCACCATGTGAGATTGTTCTTTGATTTTTAATTGTTTATATCATGTTCACCTGAATTATTTATTTATTGATCATGGGTCTTTAACGTTTTTTATGGTAGTATATGAAATACACTGGCTTATATTATATGAATTGTACACGTTTGGACTATGTCACTGTAACGGATCTCCTGGCACCCCGACCGGGTACCTCTGTTGATAGATGCTCCTAGTGCTTTTCCGAGGACTCCAAGCACTCCACTTGACACCGTACCACAGCAGACCCCACGAACCGCCGAGCTTGGTTGAGGTCTCACCGTCTCCTACCCACCCTGGACCTACGACAAGGCTCCAGGCTCCAGTGGGTGAACCTCTCCTAAAACCAGAGAGCAGGAACAGCTCTTAACAGAGCTAGTAGTTATAGCCAGAGGAGTATAGCAAATCTCCCAGCGTTTAAGCAATCCCCCAGTGTCGATCAGTTACCCAAACACCAGCTCACATGATGAAGGATAAAACAGGAACTCTTATTAAGGGCTACCCGCTGTATTTATGCAGGTCCCCATCTGGTGGACACACCCCTAGGGACCAGAAGGAAGACTGTGACACAGGACAGATACGTAGCAACTCAGGATACACAGACACAACACATCCCACAATGCATCATGGTTTCCTCCTCTCTGCCCTGGAGACAACCCGAGGAGCAATTCAATTATCTCTCAGAACAAAGGGAAATCGCCAATACACATGTGGAGACAACAGGACAGAAATCACCACCCAAACACACAATGTCACACCCCCACAGCAAACACAGACATTTAACATATCCCCAGATAGCTCAAGTCTGAGTGCATCTATCATTAGGTGAATGGCACTCAGAATACACAAATACAATAAAATTGCTATCTGGGTTACCCTCACATAACTAAATACAATTCCAAAGACAGATTTAAGCTGTGCGGTCGGTCTGTCTTCTCCTTTAGAGTTAGTATGGGCCAAAATCCTGAGGCAAGAGGCTGGTAAAAAGGCCTCTCCAAAAACCCCAGTGGCGAGGTTGGTTCGCCACACATCTCCCCCTCCCACAGAAGACTAACCAGATACCTGACCTCACGGTCAGTACCTGAGTTAGTCTGGCAGTCCAACCACAACCCAATACGGGACCTGTTGAATCTTGGGGCTGAGCTCTGTTCTGTTGTCCCCACTTGTTGAGTGGGCATCTGCTACTCCTTGCTTCCTTGTTGCTCTCTAGCTTGGAGCTGTAGGTACTTGGTGGGCAGAGGCCGACTGCGCTCTGCCCCGATGCCAGCTCTTCCGCTGGGGTAGCCGGTGTGGAGTCAGCCTCTGGAGAAGAGGATAGAGGAGGGCAGAAGCCACTGAGTTCTGCCCAGATGCCAGCCTCTTCCGCTGGGGAAGCCAGTGTGGAGTCAGCCTCTGGAGAAGAGGCTAGAGGAGGGCAGAGGCCGACTGCGCTCTGCCCAGATGCCAGCTCTTCCGCTGGGGTAGCCTGTGGAAAGTCAGTCTCTGGAGAAGAGGATAGGGGAGGGCAGAGGCCGACTGTCGCTCTGCCCAGATGCCGCTCTTCCGCTGGGGTAGCCTGTGGGAAATTCAGCCTATGGAGAAGAGGATAGAGGAGGGCAGAAGCCAACTGCGCTCTGCCCAGATGCCAGCTCTTCCGCTGTGGTAGCCTGTGGGATGTCCGGCTCTGGAGAAGAGGGATAGGGGTGGGCAGAGGCTGACTGCGCTCTGCCAGATGCCAGCTCTTCTGCTGGGGTAGCCTGTGGGGAGTCAGGCTGTGGATAAGAGGATAGGGGAGGGCCAGAGGCCGACTGCGCTCTGCCCAGATGTCAGCTCTTCCGCTGGGATGTGGTCAGGGAATCCTATCCCCAGGACCTTGTTGCAGATCGGCTGTGGAGAGGAGAATCGCTTACCTCCTCCTCCTTGCAATCTGCAGGGTTGGTGGGGGATCTGAACCGGCCGTCCAGCATCCCGTTACCCTCACATAACAAAATACAATTCCAAAGACAGATTTAAGCTGTGCGGCCGGTCTGTCTTCTCCTTTATAGTTAGTATGGGCCATAATCCTGAGGCAAGAGGCTGGTAAACAGGCCTCTCCAAAACCCAGTGGCGAGGTTGGTTTCGCCACAGTCACTTATTCGCTTTCACTGGATTATTTATATATTTCTATATGCTTATATATCTATCTTTTGGATTATTTATTGTATTAATTGTATGATCATGGATGTAAGTTGAACTCACTCTTTATATACCACATTACTGCACATATCTGTATGGCTTGATAAAAACTGCAACAAGCAGTTGAAACGTTGCTGACACTGGGTTGAATAAATTACAGTTTTTTGTGCTACGTTGGAGTGCTACCGTACTTTTCTTCACATATCGTTTTGGGCCTTGGTCGCTGGTCTTCGTCGGATTTGCACCCACTTGATATAGTGTGGCTGCTCTTACCTTTTCCTTTATATATACAGTCAGGTCCTTAAATATTGGGACATCGCTGAGTTTGTGGTAGCTGGAATTTGGGCCGGGATTTAGGAGTGACTGAAGATTTTGGGTGGGAAGGTCACTCCCATACTCCATCTCGTGTGTTACCACCTCCCCAGCTGGAAGCTTAATTTAAAAGACACACTGGTCAGTGTGTGTGTGTTGTTGGTCTGCAGAGGACTTGGAGCATTTACTCTCCCACAGTGTTCCAGAGAAGGGAAATGACAAGACTCTGCACAAAGGTGACTCCTGTATTTCTGCCTGTTTAAAAATTGAACTGTTATATGACACATGAGGGCTGAAGATAATTGCTTTATGTGACTGAACTTTGATGGGCTGAAGCCAAGACATCCTGTTGGAACAATTTTTTGTTGTTTTTCCCCCCAATAAAACCCTTATGTTGCATCCAATCCTGACGACTGCCTACCATTTGTAAAGCTAACTCCCACAATATATATATTTTTATATATATATATATTATAATATTATACACTCACCTAAAGAATTATTAGGAACACCTGTTCTATTTCTCATTAATTCAATTATCTAGTCAACCAATCATATGGCAGTTGCTTCAATGCATTTAGGGGTGTGGTCCTGGTCAAGACAATCTCCTGAACTCCAAACTGAATGTCAGAATGGGAAAGAAAGGTGATTTAAGCAATTTTGAGCGTGGCATGGTTGTTGGTGCCAGACTGGCCGCTCTGAGTATTTCACAATCTGCTCAGTTACTGGGATTTTCACACACAACCATTTCTATGGTTTACAAAGAATGGTTGTGAAAAGGGAAAATCATCCAGTATGCGGCAGTCCTGTGGCAAAAATGCCTTGTGGATGCTAGAGGTCAGAGGAGAATGGGCCGACTGATTCAAGCTGATAGAAAGAGAACGTTGACATGAAATAACCACTCGTTACAACCGAGGTATGCAGCAAAGCATTTGTGAAGCCACAACACAGCACACCTTGAGGCGGATGGGCTACAACAGCAGAAGACCCCACCGGGTACCAATCATCTCCACTACAAATAGGAAAAAGACGCTACAATTTGCACGAGCTCACCAAAATTGGACTGTTGAAGACTGGAAAAATGTACCTGGTCTGATGAGTCTCGATTTCTGTTGAGACATTCAAATGGTAGGAGTCCGAATTTGGCGTAAACAGAATGAGAACATGTATCTATCCTCTGATGGCTACTTCCAGCAGGATAATGCACCATGTCACAAATCTCGAATCATTTCAAATTGGTTTCTTGAACATGACAATGAGTTCACTGTACTAAAATGGCCCCCACAGTCACCAGATCTCAACCCAATAGAGCATCTTTGGGATGTGGTGGAAAGGGAGCTTCGTTGCCCTGGATGTGCATCCCTCAAATCTCCATCAAACTGCAAGATGCTATCCTATCAATATGGGCCAACATTTCTAAAGAATGCTATTAGCACCTTGTTGAATCAATGCCACGTAGAATTAAGGCAGTTCTGAAGGCAAAAGGGGGTCCAACACCGTATTAGTATGGTGTTCCTAATAATTCTTTAGGTGAGTGTATATTCATAGATATACACACATACAAACATACTTTCCACACACGTGAGCATAGTTATACACCTATTATACACACTGACACTTACCTTTCTGTGGACAGCTGATGTCTGATTCCCTCAGGCAGCATGAAGAAGTGCCATCACTCACATGTGTCATCCAGGGACAGCAGTAAATGGTTATCAGTAACCTAGTAGCTACAGCAGGCATCCTCAAACTGCGGCCCTCCAGCTGTTGCAAAACTACAACTCCCAGCATGCCCGAACAGCCTACAGGTATCAGCCTACAGCAGGGCATTGTGGGAGTTGTAGTTTTACAACAGCTGGAAGGCGCTGTTTGAGGATGCCTGATTACGGGTATCACAGAAGAGGAGAACAGGAGAACAACAGGGAGGGGGGGGGGATTTGAAGAGGTCTATGTTCAAGAGCAGCCAGTCTGTTTTAAAGTAGATTTGTGCTGGTGGGTGGGGCTTGATTGCATGAAGCTCTGGTATTTCACCCCCCTATATTCATGGGATTATAAATCATACCCAACCCTATAACCAACACCAATAGCTTAATCACTACAAAAATACACGTGGACACCTTAATGGGTGGAATAAATAAGGCCACGGCCATCTTTATTAAAGATTAGGCTTAAAGTTAATTAACAATAAATCATCATAAATAACTCATTAATGAATTAACGCATCAATCAATATCTTATTAACAAACCAATTATTAGACAAGCCATATGCTCGGCTACTAATACTGACTCAACTCGTCCGCTCACCTTTTCAGTGAGCGACTTTTACCCTCCTTCTAATAAAGCGGCCGTGACAAAATAAAATAAAAGAGGGAAGGGCGGGTGGGGCAGCAAAACTTCCCTCAGGTACTTGTTTCTGGCAGCACACAGCTGGCAGACACCTCTTCTTATAACCCCTAACCTGGTCCCAGCCCAGAAATCCCACCCAATCCCATACCTGTTGCTGGAATCCCTACTCCATTCTGCCAGCAACGAAATTCCATAGGTCCCTCCCTGACCCAATCACTGACCTCTCCCACTCTGCCCTGTAACCTACCTATTCTTTAGCCCTGAACCTCATATTATGGCGGGAAAAATTCCGCCAAAAGCTCCTAATGTAAAAGCCTCTGGGATGATTATAATCCCATTGAGGATCCCTCCATATTTCCTTTCGGGATCCTGTTTCTCACCCGTTCATGTCACCTGTACTGTACCTCAAAACATCTGTACAATCCATCCCTTTCTCACTATGGAAACAACAAAAATTCTCATTGTCGTCCTGATCCATTCACACCTCAATACTGTAACTCACTATTAATTGGCCTTTTCCTCACCAGACTCTCCCCTCTCCAATCTATCCTTAATGCAGCAGCCAGGATCATCTAATCTGTGCAACTGCTACTCCAATACCTCCGCCCTGTGCCAGTCATTGCACTGGTTGCCCATACACTATAGAATCCAATTTAAACTGCTCGTTCTAACCCACAAAACTCTTCATAGTGCTGCATCCCCCTACATTTCCTACATCATCTCTGTCTACCACCCTTCCGTGCTCTTCGCTCTGTAAATGATTTGCGACTGACATCTACCATAAGCCAAACCTCTCACTCCTGGCTCGAAGACTTCTCCCTGTTGCACCAGTTTTCTGGAATGCCCTACCCAAGAAATTCAGTTGAATCCTGATATGCTCCGTTTTAGGCGCTCCCTAAAAACACAATCTTTTTGAGTGGCCTATCACATCCCCTGATCTAACTCCTCCCCATATATAGCCAGTAATCATTTCATGAACTTGATCCTCCACCAAACTCTCCACCCGCACCCATGCACCCAGAAGCACTTCATATACCGGCTAGTGACTGGCTCATGCAGCTTTATATCTGCTCCCATATTTTCCCAACATGGCTGGACCATTGTACAAAACAAGCACTTTTACCTTTTGTGTCACCAATCTCCTAATAGATTGTAAGTTCTTGCGAGCAGGATCCTCATTCCTTGCAATTATTGATTTGTCTGTTGGTATGTTATTTATGACTTTGTACATGAACCCCTAAACTGTAAAGTGCTGAGCAATATGATGGCACTATATAAATAAAGATTATTGTTAGTATTAGTACTGGATGGCAGCATATGTCATAGTATGCTGCCAGCCCAATAGAAAACAAAAAACAGTACTGCGCGAGTGCTGTACCAATACTTTGGATCCTAGCATGAGGAACAGAGGTTAGGTGAAGGTGGGAGGAGAAGGAAAACGGGACAGGGGAAGTGTACTGTGTCCTCCTCACTTTATGATGGACGAACATCGGCCAGGACGATTCGCGAACACGCGTTCGCAATCAAATCTTCGCGAACCGCGGTGTTCGTGGTGGGCCCCATTCAATTTAATGGCAGGAGAACCTGCAGCAGTAAACACTTACTAGAAGTACACAAATTGTCCCACAACATAACAGTGATATACCAGAGGGGGATCATTGGCAAAAATTCCCACAAAAAAATATGTATTTTAATCAGGGGCCATTTTTATGCGTCTTAAAGGGAAACTGTCCAAAAATGTGCCCTGCTGAAGCCTAGAATAATTGTATTTCCTATCGGTTTGATGTATACAAATGTGCAGCACTCCATGTTTTTGTATCCTGCAGAGTCATTTAAAAAAATGCATACATTAACGTAAAAAAAAAAATTTCTACTATATGGCGAACGGGGACACCACTGTAACGGCATAATTCTGAGGCATCTCTTAACGATACATTTTTGGTATGCATTAAATGGATGGCAAAAAATAGGATGTGAACCCAGCCCTAGTGTCAGAATAAGCACCAGTGCACAGGGAGAGCAGCGTGGCGGAGAGGGGGGCCGCCTTGTACTGACGAGAGCGCTACCTGGTCCTGGTGGTCAGGGATGAGGAGCTGAGTTTTTCCAAGGATCATTTTCTACTGGGAAATACAGGCACAGTATAATACAGTAGAATCTTTATATATAAAGATATTATCCCTACCCCCAAATAATAATACAATTAGGTGGTCATTTATTATGTAGGAAATACGTTTATGTTAGGCGTATTTCTGACACAGATTGTGGCGCAAAGGTCATTAGCACCCGCATTATGCATATTTTTTCCCTCTCATGCCATGTCTAAAAAAAGGATGGTGTGGGCAGGGAAAGGGAAACAGTTATGGCCATCCAGTTATTGGATACCACCGCCATACATTGACCGGATAAAACCTATGCACAGTGACAGGATAAAACCGCCATACCGTGACCGGATGAAAGGGTATAAGAGGGCACAGTACAGGGAAGGACCAGGGGCACTGCACAGGTTGTGGTAAGAGGGCAAAATGCAGGTATAAGAGGGCACAGTACGGGGTGAGGGGCACAGTACGGGGGGGCACATGACCCTGTGACATTAGAAGGTCCATATGGTGAATGCGGTTCATACGCCACCATAATAAGAGGCAGAGCAGTGAGACAGGGGTGTGATTATGTGGCTAGAGATAAAAACTGTAACTGTCAGCCAGTATAGGCCCCAAAAATTAGGCAATAGGCATTCACCTGATAGCAAAGAACTTTGGATTCTGTGGCTAGAGGTGCATTAGGGTCACAGGATAAAAATGTAACTGTCAGCCAGTACAGTCCCCGAAAATTTGGTAAAGGCATCACCTGACAGCAAAGACTTTGGATTCTGTGGCTGGAGGTGCATTCAGGCTGGTCACAGGATAAAAATGTAACTGTCGGCCCAGTATAGGCCCCAAAAAATAGGCAATATGCCATCATCTGACAGCAAGAACTCCCTTGGATTTTGTTGCGGTGGTGCATTAAGTGGTCACAGGATAAATATCTAACTGTCGGCCAGTATTATAGTGCCCAAAAATAGGCAATAGCCATTCACCTGAAAGCAAAGAACTTAGATGTCTGTGGCTGGAGGTACATTAGGCTGGTCACAGGATAAAAATGTAGCTGTCGGCCAGTACTGGCCCCAAAAATTAGCCATTCACCTGACAATAAAGGCTTTTATGCCGCTGTATACAATAAGTCAAGGACTATTCTTTGTTCTGTGTGGTGGAAGATATGTGTGGGCTGGCATGAGGAAATTCAATTACACAGTGGTCGTCACAGGTGTTGAATTCCTCCGAGATCCATGCCTCATTCATTTTTAGGAAATGTGAGGTAGTCACATTGTCGTGAGCTAGGCGAGTGAACTTATCGGTTACGAATTCCCCTACTGCGATAAATGTCCTTTCGGACAGGACACTCGATGAGGGTCAAGCCCAAGAGTTCCATGGCAAATTGTGGCCAGGTCTGGCCACAGGTCAAGCCTGCACACCCAGTAGTCAAGGGGTTCTTTGCTACTCAGAGCGTACCACATCGGCTGTTAACCCGATGTAGTCTGACACCTGTCGGTTTAGGCGTGATCTGAACTGCGGCTGACGATGGGTTAGCCTGCAAGAATGATCTCATATCCTAAGTTACCAAACATCTTCAAACTGCCCTCTTTTTGCAGGCGCGGTAGATTGGTACTCGCAACTGTTTCACTGTGGGTGAAAATTCATCTGCCAGTGCCCACAACAAGCAGAATGCAGAATCTCTCTCAGCAAGGCTGGAAATGTTGCATTCTGACAGCCCTCTGTGATGCTTGGTAACATGTCCACCATTTTGTGTTTGTGACCTGGGGTCTAAGTACGTTGTCACCCAGTACAGGTCCTTGACCTTTATGCATTTTATACAGGTGGTCCCTCTTCAAACACTCGAGCATGAAGGCCCTCATTTGCACTAAATTGTAAGCCTAGGAGAATGTCGTCCTTGGTCTCCTCCCTCCAGCCATGGACAAAACCAGGGATCCACAAAAATGTTAAGCATGCTCTTCTTGCTCCTCCTCCTCCCCCCAGCCACCATCCTCTTCTGACTCCTCTTCAGACTCCTGCTGACTTGTCTCAGATGGAGTAGCCCCCATCCCCGGAATTCATTCAGCATTGCGACTTCCTCATCTTCCAGCTCCTGCTCTTCGACGGCTTGATCAATGACATGACACAATGCACGCTCCAGAAAAAAGGTGTAAGGTACGATGTCACTGATGGTGCCCTGGATGCGACTGACCTGTTTGGTGATCTCATCAAATGGCTGCCAGAAGTCTGCATGTGAGCAGCCACTAGCGCAGTGAAAAGAAACCAATCTCCCAGAAACCTGTCCTGCCGCAGAGTTCGTACAGGTAGTCGTTAACGGCACGTTTCTGCTGGAACAGCCTATCAAGCATATACAAGGTGGATTTCCATCGCGTCGGGCAGTCATAAATCAGATGTCTGATGGGCAAGTGGTGTTGTCAGCAAGGCGAGCCATGGGCGTGTAAGATCTTCTAAAATGGCCTGAGATTTTCATGGCCTGCCGCAAGACGTCCTGGACCCACGGGGTATTTCGCAATGAATCGCTGCACGACTAAGTTAAGGACGTGTGCCATGCACGGCACGTGTGTCATTTTGCCCTGTTTCAGCACGCTCAGCAGATTGGCACCAGTGTCGCCCACCACTTTGCCAACTGTCAAATTGAGCGGGGTTAGCCACTGATCGGCCTGTGACCGCAGTGCTGAAAGAAGTGCAGGACCGGTGTGGCTCTTGGCTTCCAGGGCACAACAGCCCGCAGCACAATGTCTCACCTGCCACGTCAAATAGGTTCTGGGGAGCTTTGGGTGGTTGCAGCGGAAGAGGCGGGTAGCAGTGGAAAAGGAGGAGTCAGCTGAGGAGGAGACAAAGGATATAGTAGGAGGAAGAGAAGAAGAGGCAGGCCTGCATGCAATCCGTGGCGGTAACACCGAAATCCACACAGGTGCTACAGGTTACATGCTTGATGGCCGTCAGAAGGTTCACCCAATGGGCAGTAAAGTCATGTAACCTTCCATGCCCGTGTTTGCTAGACGTGTCTGTGGTTAAGATGTATCTTGGCACCGACACTGTGTGCCAGAGATATATTAACTTGACGCTGAATGTGGCCATATAGTTCAGCGATGCCCTTCGGTGAGAAATATTTCCTTCCGGGGACCTTCCATTGTGGTGTGCCAATGGCTACAAATTTTCTAAAGGCCTCCGAGTCCCACCAATTTATATGGCAGTACTTGGCAGGCTAGCAGTTCCGACAAGCCAGCGGTCAGCCATTAAGCAAGAGGATTATTCAGCGTCATAACTTTCTACTCTCGAACATTTGGGCCACGGAAGTCTGCCTTGTGCCAGATGAACGCGACAACGGCATGGTGGAAGGTGGAATGGAGGACAAATGTGAGGAGAAGGAGAAGAGGCAGGACGGGAGTGTGGCTTTGTGGGTTCTGACAGCGTTGCTTCCACTGGGCTAGGTAATGGGTGGCCAGGTGCCTTCTAAAGGCGGTCGTCCCTAGGTGAGTGTTGGACTTATGCGTTGAAAAAAGCCCAAACTGCGAGCCATGTGTCGGCATCCTGGAGCGCAGTATGTGACCGTGCATGGTGGATGGCTTGCTCCAGATACATTTGCAGTCTGCTTTTTCCTTTCGGTGCACTGCAAGTTCTGCCTGCTTCTCCTCCTGCTCCTCCCTATCTGCTGCTCCGTCTCTCCCTCTGAACTCCCCTCCTCTTCCTCTCTTGTTGTCACCCACATGACGTCCATCGACACGACATCATCATCACCTTCACCACCACTGACATTAGAGATCTCAGAGTAGGCAGCAACAGCGGGGACCACCCTCCTTTGGCTGATCTGTGTATTGTCGTCAGACCGGGGTGGCGGCCGTTGCTACCTCCCCTTCCTCATCCGATGCTTAAAATAGCTGCGCTATGGTAAGGTCTGGTAATGGATGGGAAAATAATGGTTGGAGTGGAGGGGCTATGGTTGTGGTGGTGGTGTCTTTGGGGGTGCACACAGCAGAGAGTGAGGAGGGTGCAGATCGAGAGGAAAAGGAGGGTGCAGAAGCAGAAAGCTGAGTGAGCCACTCAACCAACTCTGGTGCGTCCTTTGACGTAATCGCACGCACCTTCTACAACTTCCCACTTGGGCTCCGGCCCTGGTGCACCTGCCTGACCCCTACCACCCCTGCAGAATGGCCTGCCTCTTCATCTGCCTGTCATTTTCAAAATAACCCTGTGCCAAAGTCCCTAGAGAAAAGCAGTATTTGTGGAAGCTGATATATGGCAGGCATAAATCAGTTAGCTGAAGCAGATATATATCAAAACCCGCAATCTGTATTTTATGGACGCAGGTATATGGAAAACCTCTATCACTATTTTGTGGAAGCTGATATATGGCAGGCCTCAAGCAGTTGTTAGTTGAAGCAGTTTTATCACCCTCAAGCAGTTATTTTGTAGACGCAGGTATATGGAAAGCCTCTATCATTATTTTGTGGAAGCTGATATATGGCAGACCTCGATCAGTTATTTGAAGCTGGTATATCACCTTCCAGCAGTAATTTTGTGGATGCAGGTATATGGAAAGCCTCTATCACTATTTTGTAGAAGCTGATATATGGCAGGCCTCAATCAGTTATTTGAAGCTGGTATATCACCCTCAAGTAGTAATTTTGTGGATGCAGGTATATGGAAAGCCGCAATTATTATTTAGTGGAAGCTGATAGATCGCAGCCCTCATTCTGTATTTTCTGGAAGCATATAAATGCACTATAATATACTTTCTATGTTAGAAGTATATTATAAGTATATCACACCCCTCTGTGTGTCACACCTATCGATAGCACAACATTGCCAGTCCATAAAAAGACTTTTGTGGCTCTATTAGCTAGCATTTGGTGTCCCTAAGTTTCTAACAGCCTGTTCCTGCTCCAAAATGCAACCTCTCCCTACACTGGCAAAACATATAACGTAAAATGGCTGCCAATTGGGTTCTGTTATAGGGTTGGTGGGTGTCCATGTGCTGAAACATCTCTAATGGCTGTCCTGTCACACCTGATGGATGTGTCATGGGTCAAAGTTCGGCGCAATGCAAAAGTATATGGCGCGCCGCGGACATCACCATTTGTTCACATGTTCGGCGGATCGCTAACGCGCAAAGTTTCTCCGCAAACCGACCGCCAGGCGAACTTCAAGGCCATCACTTCTCCTCACTGAGCAACGACCTTCAGTGGGAGGAGTTACAGCACTGCAGTTTTAGTGTCTGCTCCTATAAAGTACAATAATTAGGCAGCCATGTAGATGAAATAAGAACATTCAGTACTGCTCTCGGGTGGCCCGGGCTTCTTCTGAGCTCGGGTCCTGAAGCAGCTGCTTCCCCTGCTTCTCTGATAGCTATGCCACTGATATAATATATAGTAAATAATATGTATATATAATATATATATAAATATATGTGTATACAGATTTAGCCGAGCTAAACTTGATGGTTAATGTGTTAAGTAAATAATGAAGACAATTTGAATTGACTTTTTCAATGGATTTCAATGGATTTTGTCATGATATAATCGAGAAAACACTGTGACATGTTATCAGAGTCAATTTAACTTGGCTACTCAGTCCTCCTGTACTGTTGAGCACTGTACTAATGAGAGTCTTATAGGGTGAAAAATACAGTATTTGTTGCAATCCTCATCTTTACTCTTAATGAGTTATACAAACAATGGCAACAAAATGTTAAATGACTTTTTCAATGACATTAAACGTCTTTTATCATGAGATATCACTGTGACATGTTATCACAGTCAGGTTTGTAAAAATAAAAAAATATATATAACGCTAAACAATTACTTTACACATCAGCGCGCAGAGTTAGCCACAAGTAACATTTTTGTGCAATAATTGTCTAAATATTTCTGATGCTGATTTATACTTTGGTTTGGCCATAAAGTTGCCTATTTTATGTTTCACTTAAATTATGCTATATATTGCACATTTAGAAAGAACAATTCAGTAAAAACTTGAAATCCCAGTAGTGCTTAGTTAGTAAATGTTAATGTAAGCTTATATTAGTATAATAATGTCACAGAACTTTAGTAACTTAATTCCTAATACTTGCATTTTGACCTAATAATAGAGGTTAGTGAGTTCACCTTGCAGGTTTGTAACTAGCATTATTTTTATTCTTTCTATTTTTCGCCAAAAGGGATTTATTAGGCTACAAAACTTTGTCCTTGGGTAAGAACATAAAAGAGAATGCTTGGCTGTGAAAGTTTCCAGCATGAAGGGAAACTGAATAAACATTATAGAATTGTTGATATTAACTAGAAGAAAATGTCATTCCAACTGGGAAAAGAATATTTTCACAAAAAATAATATTTGCAGAGAAGGGTATAATGTTGTCCTTGATTACAGTAAAAAAATAGTCTATACAATATGCAAATATGCTGTTAAAAAATGGAACAACTGAAGAAAAGGGCAAATAAACAGAATAAGGGCTTTATAATTAAACAGAAAAAGATCACAATTCGTTGAATGTTAACGTGGTCTGTCTGTTCATTATGCATTTTATGTAAAATGTTTGTTCTTACTTTATGAATTGTACAAATATGCAAAACAACATCCAGGTAAGAGGACACTGTGTAAACATATGGATACTTTATCTTGTCATGCCTCTTTTATCCAAAAATATGTAAGGCTACTTTCACATTAGCGGCAGCCTTGTCCGACATGTCGTAGTTTTATTCCGGCTGCCTCTCGGCATGTTAGTGAGTGGTGGCGGAATGGATTTCCGGCGGCACGCCTGCACTAGCGGCAACATGGAGATGGCAGGCTGTTCACCCACTGGAACGGCCTGTCGGAGAAGGCTGCTGCTAATGTGAAAGTAGCCTAACACAAAGAGTTTGTACAAGACTTGAAAGTTAGACAGCTAGGCTTTCAGACACTGTAAATTTAAGAACAAAAGCAAGATAGTCACCCATATATATTATACCCATATATCATAAAATATGTATCTGTAGGTAACGTTGAAGTGACACTTTAGAGTGGTTTTCAAGGAAAGATAAAAATGAAAATACTGAAAAAATGTGTTGTTATACAGTGGATATAAAAAGTCTACACACCCCTGTTAAAATGTCAGGTTTCTGTGATGTAAAAAAATGAGACAAAGATAAATAATTTCAGAACTTTTTCCACCTTTAATGTGACCTATAAACTGTACAACTTAAACTAATACTTTTTTGAAGCACCTTTTGATTTTATTACAGCACTCAGTCTTTTTGGGTATGAGTCTATTAGCATGGCAAATTTTGCCCATTCTTCTTTGCAAAAACACTCCAAATCTGTCAGATTGCGAGGGCATCTCCTGTGCACAGCCCTCTTCAGATCACCCCACAGATTTTCAATCAGGTTCAGGTCTGGGCTCAGGCTGGGCCATTCCAAAACTTTAATCTTCTTCTGGTGAAGCCATTCCTTTGTTGATTTGGAGGTATGCTTTGGGTCGTTTTCATGCTGAAAGATGAAGTTCCTCTTCATGTTCAGCTTTCCAACAGAAGCCTGGAGGTTTTGTGCCAATATTGATTGGTAATTTGGAGCTGTTCATAATTCTCTCTAGCTTAACTAAGGCCCCCCGTTCCAGCTGAAGAAAAACAGCCCACAAAGCATGATGCTTTCCCCACCATGCTTCACTGTGGTATGGTGTTCTTTTGGTGATGTGCAGTGTTGTTTTTGAGCCAAACATATCTTTTGGAATTATGGCCAAAAAGTTCAACCTTGGTTTCATCAGACCATAACACCTTTTCCCACATGCTTTTGGGAGATCTTCAGATGTGTTTATGCAAAATGTAGCCTGGCTTGGATGTTTTTCTTTGTAAGAAAAGGCTTTCGTCTTGCCACTCTGCCCCTTAGCCCAGACATATGAAGAATAGGGAAGATTGTTGTCACATGTACCACACAGCCAGTACTTGCCAGATATTCCTACAGCTCCTTTAATGTTTCTGTAGGCCTCTTGGTAGCCTCCCAGACCAGTTTTCTTCTCGTCTTTTCATCAATTTTGGAAGGACATCCAGTTTTTGGAATGTCACTGTTGTGCCATATTTTCTCCACTTGATAATGACTGTCTTCACTGTGTTCCATGGTATATCTAATGCCTTGAAAACTTATTTTGTACCCTTCTCCTGACTAATCACCTTTTAACAATGAGATCCCTCTGAAGCTTTGGAAGCTCTCTGTGGACCATGGCTTTTGCTGTGGGTTGTGACTAAGAAAATTTCAGGAAAGACCAACTAGAGCAGCTGAACTTTATTTGGGGTTAATCAGAGGCACTTTAAATGATGGCAGGTGTATGCTGACTCCTATTTAACATGATTTTGAATGTGATTGCTTAATTCTGAACACAGCATACATCCCCAGTTATAAGAGGGTGTGCATACTTATGGAACCACATTATTTTAGTTTTTTTGTTTTCTTCCCTCCACCTAAAATATTTCAGTTTGTTTTTCAATTGAGTGGTACAGTTTATAGGTCACATTAAAAGTGGAAAATGTTCTGAAATGATTTATCTTTCTCATTTTTTTACATCACAGAAACCTGACATTTTAACAGTGTGTGTAGACTTTTTATATCCACTGTAAATAAACTACTAAATGCCTTTAATGGTTTATAAGGGCTCATTTTGTCTTTGGGACAATTAGTGGAGTTAAAATGGATGCTGTCAGATTATGAGCATTAAATCCATCCTCCAGATTACACTGCAGGACAGCCTGTATGAGAATACAGAGCCCTATATAAACTCCAGTGACCCTGCTCTATATAATGTGCAGATGACAGCTGAGATAACTGCTCATCTGGATGCTATGCTTCTGAGATTCACCTCACCTTATACTCACAAGTTAAAGAGTAGGAAGTAGGGACAGACGCGCCACTGGGAGGAGCGTCATAGAAAACACTTCAGCTTGTGACTACGATGTGAGGTGAACTCCCTTTCCGAATTACAGGGACACAACTGAGCAGTTATTTCACCTGTCATCTGCACATGATATAAAGCTTCACAGTGCTGATGTCAGCAGAGACTGCAGTGTCATTAGGAAGATGGATTCCAGTCTTGTAAATCTGACAGTGGCCATTTTAACATCCTTCATAGATTGTCCCCCAGACAAAACAAGCTATTATAAATAATTAAGGCATTTAAGAGTTTGTTTACAATCACATGTTTTTCATTTTTTTTGTTGTTTTTTTTTCTATTACTCCTTTTTATCGGGCCTTTGTAATTTGATCCTTCCTTCTTATTCTTGGTGTTCTGAAATTCTGCTTTAAACCTTTATACAACCTAAAAAAAACATACAGCTTGCATGAAATTACTTATTTTTGACAATTCATGTCTAAAACACCAAATTCCGCAGATGAAAATCAACCTTTTAAATACAAACCGGATTCCAAAAAAGTGGGACACTAAACAAATTTTGAATAAAAACTGAATGCAATGATGTGGAGATGGCAAATGTCAATATTTTATTTGTAATAGAACGTAGATGTACAGATCAAACGTTTAATCCGAGTAAATGATCATTTTAAAGAAAAAACTACGTTGATTCCAATTTTCACGGTGTCAACAAATCCCCAATAAGTGGACAAGTAGCAATAAGAGGCTGGAAAAAGTAAATTTGAGCATAACGAAGAGCTGGAAGGACCCAATTAACACTAATTAGGTAATTGGCAACATGATTGGGTATAAAAAGAGCTTTTAGAGTGTCAGTGTCTCTCAGAAGCCAAGATGGGTAGAGGATCACCAATTCCCACAATGTTGCGCAGAAAGATAGTGGAGCAATATCAGAAAGGTGTTACCCAGCGAAAAAATTGCAAAGACTTTGCATCTATCATCATCAACTTGCATAACATCATCCGAAGATTCAGATAATCTGGAACAATCTCTGTGCGTAAGGTCAAGGCCGTAAAACCATACTGGATGCCCGTATCTCCGGGCCCTTAAACGACACTGCACCACAAACAGGAATGCTACTGTAAAGGAAATCACAGAATGGGCTCAGGAATACTTCCAGAAACCATTGTCAGTGAACACAATCCACCGTGCCATCCTCCGTTGCCAGCTGGAAACTCTACAGTGCAAAGAAGAAGCCATTTCTAAGCAAGATCCACAAGCTCAGGCGTTTTCACTGTTGCCAGGGATCATTTAAAATTGGAGTGTGGCAAAATGGAAGACTTTCTGTGGTCAGACGAGTCACGATTCGAAGTTCTTTTGGAAATCAGGGACGCCATGTCATCCGGACCAAAGAGGACAAGGACAACCCAAGTTGTTATCAACGCCCAGTTCAGAAGCCTGCATCTCTGATGGTATGGGGTTGCATGAGTGCGTGTGGCATGGGCAGCTTGCATGTCTGGAAAGGCACCATCAATGCAGAAAAATATATTCAGGTTCTAGAACAACATATGTTCCCATCCAGACGTCATCTCTTTCAGGGAAGACCCTGCATTTTTCAACAAGATAATGCCAGACCACATTCTGCATCAATCACAACATCATGGCTGCATAGGAGAAGGATCCGGGTACTGAAATGGCCCGTCTGCAGTCCAGATCTTTCACCTATAGAGAACATTTGGCGCATCATAAAGAGGAAGGTGCAACAAAGAAGGCCCAAGACGATTGAACAGTTAGAGGCCTGTATTAGACAAGAATGGGAGAGCATTCCTATTTCTAAACTTGAGAACTGGTCTCCTCGGTCCCCAGACGTCTGTTGAGTGTTGTAAGAAGAAGGGGAGATGCCACACAGTGGTGAAAATGGCCTTATCCCAACTTTTTGGGGATTTGTTGACACCATGAAATCTGATTCAACATATTTTTCCCTTAAAATGGTACATTTTCTCAGTTTAAACTTTTGTTCCGTGATTTATGTTCTATTCTGAATAAAATATTAGAAGTTAGCACCTCCACATCATTGCATTCAGTTTTTTATTCACGATTTGCATAGTGTCCCAACTTTTTTGGAATTCGGTTTGTAATAGCACCTAAGAATTAGATAACTTTAATACCACAATGGCACATCTATAACCAAACTACTGATGACCTAGCCTGTATGGCAACATATCACACATTGAGTATGGGTAACTGATTGTTCCCTAACTGTAGCAAGTCACGGAAAAATCTTAAGAGCTAAAATATTGAATCAAAAATAATATTAATAACCATGGTACCAAGTAAAACATCACAAGAAAAGACCGGCACTTCACTCCTTGATCAATATAGTATTGCTTTATTTAAGCATAGAGGAGAGACACAGCGCTAAAGCGACACGTGTTTCGGCTCGAATGCGAGCCTTTTTCAAGCATAGTATGACATTACAAAAAACACATTTAAATAGTGCGCCATCACCGGCGTCAAAACGTGTTGACGTCACATCACCATAGTAACTTATATACACAAAACATAGAACACAGAAGAAGACATTGTAATACATAATCATAATGTGGGTAAACATATAAATTGATCTTGTAACTTCATGTAGATAGAATCGGCTGTGAGAAGGAAAATAAAAGAGGTAAGTCAGCAACATGTGATGCAAACAAACAAAATTCATTTAAACCGAAAAATAATTACCCTAAGATATATAAATCTCATACAGGCTACACTTGGATTAAGGGTTTCCAGTTTGGTCATTTTTTCTGTGACTAGATAAATGTAAAAATATAAGTTTAAAACATAATAGCATTAATTGTCAATTATAAAGAAAAACATACATCATCTATAACCTAAAAAAAACTTAATTCATACTCCCGATTGAGACCCCTTGGTTCAAGGGTTTGTAGAGTGTGGATCCAAAAAATTCCCCGTTTTTTAAGCATTAGCAACCTGTTGCCACCTCTACAGGGTGGCAGCACCTGCTCAATGATCTGAAATCTTAATTGTGATACATTGTGGGAACATCTATCAAAATGGAAAGGAATCGGCAATAGCAGATTTTTCTTACGTATAGTAGACTTGTGGTTACTGAACCTATCCTTCATTCTGACAGATGTCTCACCAATGTACAAAAGGCCACAAGGGCACTTTAACAGGTATACTACATAATTGCTATCACAGGTAAAAAAGCCCTTCACAGGGAATTTTTTGCCTGTGTGTGGATGGGAAAAGGATTCACCTTTAATTACTGCCGAGCAATGAACACACTGCAAACAGGGAAAGGTGCCCTTTTTAGGAGTCGAAAGGAAAGTTGACGTGGCATATTCATAGTGCGACCTATGTCTGCTTTGGACAATTGTATCCCTGATGTTTTTTGCTCTTTTATAACAGATCATAGGTATATCCCGGAATTCAACAACATCTGGGTAAGCTGCACGCATAATCCCCCAATGTTTATTTATAACATTGCGAAACTTATTGATCCATGGATGGTATTTGACAATAAACAGTAACCATTTATTGTCACTGCGGGGTTTTGTTCTCTCAATTTTGCCACTGCATTTCTTTATTCCAGAATCCAAAAAAGATTTTGGATAGCCCCTGGCCATCTCTTTTAATCTGACTTCCCTCACTGATTCGTCTGACACTATTCTTTCAATTCGTCTAAACTGCGAGAGAGGCAAGGACTTCTTCACCGATGGTGAGTGATTGCTAGAATAATATAACAGGTTGTTCTTGTCAGTTTTTTTTATATGCAAATCAGTCTGTATGCAATTATTAGGGCCTTTTATTACCCAGGTATCCAAAAAATAGATTTTATGCAAATCACTTTGAACTGTGAAGGACAATTCGGGCCATATGTTGTTCAAATACTCAGTGAATTGCTCGAGGGACTCGCAGCCGCCAAGCCATACGCAAAAAATGTAGTCTATAAAGCGACGCCAAAAAATACAGGATTGTATGTATAATGAATTTTTGTAAATAAAGTTTTCTTCGAACCAGGCCATGTAACTGTTTGCGTATGGCGGTGCGGCTTACGAGCCCATTGTGGTCCCCCCGTTTCTGCTGGAAGAAAGTGTCCTGGAATAAAAAGTAATTTTCTTGCAAAATTAATTTGAGTAATTGTAGAAAAATATGTTTTTCTTGTGTGGTATAATTAGATAATTCCAGGATCCATTCGACAGCAGTAAGACCCTTCACATGTTCAATTGATGTATACAGACTGCATACATCATACGTGACTAAGAAATCTCCTGCCTCAAGATGTACATCTTTAATATCAGACAAAAATTGGTTAGTGTCCCATAAAAAGAAGTTGTTTTTTTTGTCAGTGGAGTTAAAACCTTCTCTATTAGCATGGCAGGTGCCGACAAAATAGAATCATTAGAGGCAACGATGGGCCGACCAGGGGGGGCTGTCATACATTTATGGATTTTTGGCAATGTATATAGTACAGGGGTGACCGGATGTTGATTGATCAGAAATTGGCACAACTTATCATCTAATAAACCTGCATCTTTATGTGTATATACAATATCCGACAATTTACGTTTGACGTCAAAGACCGGATCCCTGTCCAAAGGGTAATATGTATCCCGATCGGAAAGTTGTGTCAAAATCTCTGAGACATAGTATTCCCTGTCTAACATGACCAGCGAGCCCCCTTTATCTGCAGGCTTAAATATTACAGATTTGTCATCTAGTATGGTACGTAATGCCTGTCTTTCCTCCTTGGATAAATTATGTGCAAAAAATAAACCTTCATGTTGGATATCTGACAAAATAACATTGAAGTCTCTCTGCACCAAAGATATATAAGTCTCTGCAGGATGATGTGTTTTTGGAGGCTGAAAGTTGCCTTTCAGCCTCAAACCAAATCGGTTTAGTGTCAAGCAATTATGTACAGGTGAAATGGATGCAGAGACTGCCATATCCCTAGTTGCGAAATAAACCTTTAAACGTACACTCCTAAAAAAACGTTGACAGTCCATGTCAAATTGGAAACTACCAAAAGCTTCAGTTGGACTAAAGCAGGGGTGGGGAACCTCCGGCCCGAGGGCCGTATGCGGCCCACGGTATCATTTCATGTGGCCCCCGGCCCCTTGCCAGAACATAATGTGAAAATGCTTATGACCCCTTCCATTATGGAAGCGGTCATTAGCATACGGGAGGCACAGGAAGGTGAGAACAGCACTGCACTGGCTGTCCTCACCTTCCCTGGTCTTCTTTCAGCCCCACACTGCGTCCTGACACATCCAGCGTCAGGACGCAGTGCACGTAGACGTGCACTATGACCTGACGCTGTGCGGTGTGAGGTGACAATATAGTGCAGCAGGAAGAAGAACAGGGAGGGTATGTGAATCTGCCAAGAGGCAGCGCCGTACGGAGCTGGAGAGGTAAGTTTATTTGTTTATCTTAAATAAAGTATCTGATCTGATGTCTGATTGGGGCTGATCTGAGGCTAAAGGAGGGTGGGGAGGGTCTGATGGGGGTCTGATCTGAGGCTTGGGAGGGTCTGATCTGAGGCTGGGGGTGTCTGATCTGAGGCTGGGGTTTGATAGGGGTCTGATCTGAGACTAGGGGGGCTGATGGGGCTGATCTGAGGCTGGGGAGGGTCTGATGGGGGCTGATCTGAGGCTAGGGAGGGTATTATGAAGGTCTGATCTGAGGCTGGGGGGTCTTATAGGGGCTGATCTGACCCTGGGGGGTCTGATGGGGGCTGATCTGAGGCTGGGCGTCTGATCCGGGTCTGGTCTGAGGCTGGGGGTCTGATGGGAGTCTGATCTGAAGCTAGGAAGGGTCTGATTGGGGTCTAATCTGAGGCTTAGAGGTCTGATGGGAGTCTGATCTGAGGCTGATGTAGGCCTGGGGGGTCTGATAGGAGGCTGATTTCAGGCTGATGGAGGTGGGGGCAGATATTTTGCTGAGAAAGGGACAAAGGCAGGGACAGTTGCGAAGAAAGAGGCAGGGAGAGTGAAAGCTGGGTGAACCCCTCTCTGGACCCCCTGGGTTTGGCTTCCTGCCATTAATGTCAAATAAGTAACATTCTGAACTTAAAAATTAGACTGCTATGTGTGGTCAATATGGCGCCTGTATTGTATGTAATATACTGTATATATATAGTGCAGGCGCTATTTTGTGCTGCAAAAATACAGCCCTCTAGATTATTTTAATTGAAGTGCAATTTCTGTAACTTATCCCTAAGTCAATTATATGTTTGACCAAATACAGCAGTAAAAAAATTTTATTGAGAATTTTGTATGGCCCCCGAATGATGTTACAAATATCCAAATGGCCCTTGGCAGCAAAATGGTTCCCCACCGCTGGACTAAAGGATAAACCTTTTTGCAACAATTGTATCTGGATTGGGTTAAATTTTTATATGATACATTATATAGCAAAGTCTCATTTATACCTGGGATCTTGTTGCCATTGGTACTTGTGGCTCCCCTGTAGTGACGTGCTGCTCTCCTTGTATTTTTCCTTTGCGGCGTCTTTGCCCTAAAAAAGGCGCTGGAGGACATGTGTTGGTAACATGATCGCTCCCAGATCCTGACGACTGGGAACCTATTCAACGCGTAAAGCGCCTTGTTAATGGAGTAGCTGTACCTAATGAGTCTTGCCATTTGTATATCTTGTTGTTTTGGTAATCCTCCAAATCCCTGGTATATTTCTTTCGTTAAGTTTTAAAGATACAAGATCTTCTGATGTTAACCCGTCCTTTAATTGTTGCTCAATTGATGCAATCTGAACCTTGGTGTCAGCGATTGATGTATTCAAATGTTCAATAGTAAGTATCATCAGGTCATACGAACATTTATTCAGTATGTTTGCAAACTAAGTGCAATGTTGTAAATCATCACAGAAAAAGGTAGGTCTCAGATTTACCCTTAAGCCACGTGGAATTCTGTGATGTCTGCAGTACTCGGCTAATGTGGCTGCATGCAGCTCCCACGCTACCAGCTTCCTCGATTCCCTCTCCCAGTCCTTGATGCGTGATTCAGCAGGCGGCAGCAGCGGGTTATTCTTACCCTGGATGCGAGCACCACGATTCATGAGGAGGAGTGCCGACTGTTTGTATTTCCATGGTACCAAGTAAAAGGGGCCCTAGAGAGGAACAAGGTCTATTTAACCTTTCCAGTCTACAAACAATAAAGTCTGAACTGAGAATAATGGACTTACAAAATTTGGACTAATCAAACAGATTATATATATATATATATATATATATATATATATATACAGTCAGGTCCATAAACATTGGTACATCGACACAATTCTAACATTTTTGGCTCTATACAGCACCACAATGGATTTGAAATAAAACAAACAAGATGTGCTTTAATTTGAGGGTATTTACATCCAAATCAGGTGAACGGTGTAGGAATCACAACAGTTTGCATATGTGCCTCCCACTTGTTAAGGGGCCAAAAGTAATGGGACATAATAATAATAATAATCATACATCAAACTTTCACTTTTTAATACTTGGTTGCAAATCCTTTGCATTCAATTACAGTCCGAAGTCTGGAATGCATAGACATCACCAGAGGCTGGGTTTCATCCCTGGTGATGCTCTGCCAGGCCTCTACTGCAACTGTCTTCAGTTCCTGCTTGTTCTTGGGGCATTTTACCTTCAGTTTTGTCTTCAGCAAGTGAAATGCATGCTCAATAGGATTCAGGTCAGGGGATTGACTTGGCCATTGCATAACATTCCACTTCCTTCCCTTAAAAAAACTCTTTTGTTGCTTTTTGCAGTATGCTTTGGGTCATTGTCCATCTGCACTATGAAGTGCCGTCCAATGAGTTCTAAAGCATTTGGCTGAATATGAGCAGATAAAATTGCCCAAAACATTTCAGAATTCATCCTGCTGCTTTTGTCAGCAGTCACATCATCAATAAATACAAGAGAACCAGTTCCATTGGCAGCCATACATGACCACGCCATGACACTTACCACCACCATGCTTCACTGATGAGATGGTATGCTTAGGATTATGAGCAGTTCCTTTCCTTCTCCATACTCTTCTCTTCCCATCACTCTGATAAAAGTCGATCTTGGTCTCATCTGTCCATTGGATGTTGTTCCAGAACTGTGAAGGCTTTTTTAGATGTCGTTTGGCAAACTCTAATCTGGCCTTCCTGTTTTTCAGGCTCACCAATGGTTTACATCTTGTGGTGAACCATTTGTATTCACTCTTGTGAAGTTTTCTCTTGATTGTTGACTTTGACACACATACACCTACCTCCTGGAGAGTGTTCTTGATCTGGCCAACTGTTGTGAATGGTGTTTTCTTAACCAGGGAAAGAATTCTTCGGTCATCCACCACAGTTGTTTTCTGTGGTCTTCCGGGTCTTTTGGTGTTGCTGAGCTCACCGGTGCGTTCCTTCTTTTTATGAATGTTCCAAACAGTTGCTTTGGCCACACCTAATGTTTTTGCTATCTCTCTGATGGGTTTGTCTTGTTTTTTCATCCTAATGGTAGCTTGCTTCACTGATAGTGACAGCTCTTTGGATCTCATCTTGAGAGTTGACAGCAACAGATTCCAAATGCAAATAGCACACTTGAAATGAACTCTGGACCTTTTATTTGCTAATTGTAATTGGGATAATGAGGGAATAACACACACCTGGCCATGGAACAGCTGAGAAGCCAATTGCCCCATTACTTTTGGTCCCTTAACAAGTAGGAGGCACATATGCAAACTGTTGTAATTCCTACACCGTTCACCTGATTTGGATGTAAATACCCTCAAATTAAAGCTGACAGTCTGCAGTTAAAGCACATCTTGTTTGTTTCATTTCAAATCCATTGTGGTGGTGTATAGAGTAAAAAATCTTAGAATTGTGTCAATGTCCCAATATTTATGGACCTGACTGTGTGCATATAATATATATATATATATATATATATATATATATATTCAGAATGTGCAGTCACTCCCATTATAATAGCACCCTTTGGGTGGCACCCTATGAGTACTTGTTCTCTATTATCAAATCTTACTGTATATCTATATCTGGACCTAAAACATTTGTTTTTAATGTTAGTTGTTTGCATTTAAGAGTAAAAACATAATTCATAATTTTATTGGGAGTCTGCCTTGAGCATGCCTATGCATCCGTATATATGGGTATAGATAGTTATACACAATTCAATTTCTTAACAAGCAAAGTTTTTGGTGTGATAGATTTCTTTCCAACCCATCTTACTATGTGGGTGGTCCACTGACATAGTGGGTTGTAAAGGAAAAGAATGCATAATGATATTCAAACTTGTAAGTCTTCTTGTAAGATCATTTAGGTCTTCTCATCTCTAGAATACTTAATAGTTAGCCATGCTTGGTGTGATTATTTGCATTAGGCAGTAGTATTGCACCTTGTTTTGTGTTTTGAAATATTAATAGTGGAGAGGCTGGAGGTCGGTAGCCCCAGGGCTACTTTTATGGTGGGGCCCACCAGGGCCATCACTACCTCCAAGCATCCAGGGCACATGCCCTAAACTTCTGGCCCAGTGCTACAGACCCCAGGGGGAATATCACACTTAAGTGATCCATCAGGGGTTTGGGGTGAGTATAAGCTTTTTTCTTCTGGGGAACAAAGGTACATTTTTATTGTTTGCGGTACACTAAGGGCACATTATTACTTTTTAAGGGAGCACACAAGGGCGTTATCCGTTTTAAGGGGCATTCTCGGCAGTATTACTTTTTAACAGGGTATTCCAGGGACAATATTATTTTTTTAGGGGACATTCGGGGGCATTATTACCTTTTAATGGCATTCAGAGGGTATTTTAATCTTTTGCTTTATTACAGGACATTATTACCATAAAAGGGGCACGATGCAGGCATTATTATTGTCTAGGGTACAATCAACTGTATTATTATTGTGTCTTGCGCTATAACTGTAATTAAAGTTAATGTTATGACAACATTTTTTCTGAAGTGCAGTATTACAGGGCATTGTGCCACACAACAATTATATTAATAGTGGCAAATGGACTGTAACCGGCACAGAGTTGAGACTATCATAAGAATTGGAAGTTTGAATACTGTAGATTGGGAAAAGTTTAGATGGATTTCAGTTGCAACCGGAAGAAGTCATCATGGTGATCTGAGCTTGATGGGAAAAGTGAACGATTCCAATCAGAAAACACATCAACTTATTAAAACATATCAACTTATTATATTATTGTCCTCTATTATCTTTTATTGATACTAAACCAATACAAACTATTGAAACAGAAAACACATCAACTATTAGTCATTGGATTTTATTGGACCACATGTACTTATAAAGTATGAAGAGCATGTGCGGAAAACTAAAATATAACTCTATATGGTCACTGTATGGTGGTAACATTCAGGGCCAAACTGGAACTGAAGAGCAGCCTTGGCACACAAACCCCACCAGCCCACATAGAATATCACCCCCACCCCCATCAATCACAGAAACATAGCAGCATCCAATACGTACATTGTGACAAATTTTTACTAGGTCACTCCCCTCACCACTTAACACAAGAATTAAAATAATAGTGGACCATGGAAATACCTAATCATATGGTCAGGGACCAATGCACACTTGTACTTTCAGCCAGGAACAAATGTACTGTACACTACCACTATACAAGCACCAACATAATAAAACTGCCATAGTGGTACCATACAGAGACTAGGTGACAGTTGTACACAGTTACTGCAGAGTACAGATTTTTATTTTATTTTTTATCGAAGGCCAAAGTCGTGCTCTCACCTCGTGCCAAAATCGTGCAGTTTGCCACACAAAAATCTCCAACTATTTTGCATATTACTGTTTCCCAGGGAGCTTTGCACTTTGGATTGCTGTGTCGAGACTCTTAAATGAGGCTCCAGAGTGTTTTCTGTAGCTGGTCTCCCTAAGATCAGCCATTGTTTTGTTTAACATGTCAGGACAGTGTGATGTATATTAGAACAATGTAGCATGCTCTCTGTAATTAAATCAGTTGCCACATCTGTACTCTGCTTCTCGGCCTTTTGGCTAAGATCAAGTGTAGTATCTGTTCTTCAGTCCTGTAGAGCTACGCTCCAGGCTGTACTCCTTCCATGGCTTGCCATGGTCGTTGAGCGGAACGGAGAACCACACAGCAACCCTGGGTGGCGGAACATGGGGGGAGTATTGGACTCTCATGTGAAGCTACCTCTGAGCTCTGCTGGATCGATGCCATCTAGGTCGAGTTGTGTTGAAAGCCCAAAGTGCGAGTGCCCCGGGGGGTGGTGCCCCTGGGGTGCCTAAACTCACGGGTTAAGTCCGGCCCACGAGTGACGGCACATTTGCACAAGCACTTTCTTTCTCACAATTTTAGCACACACCTCTATTTGCTCGGCTTCGGCCTTGAAGATACGAGGAATTTTTATAATTCCGGCCGAATGTCTGGGCCTTAAGGGCAAAACATTTCACTTATTTATTTTTTATGTCACTGTGTGCACTTTACACGTTGTGTGTCCACTAGGATTTTCAAGGGTTGCGGCGCCCTAACGGGTACCCCCTCCTTGAGGTCTAGGGGGGGTGTGTGTGGCCATTTTGGTTCCTCACCCCCCTGCCAAACCCCTTGGGCTCTCCCTCCGGGGAGAGTCCATACCTTGTTGAAGCTCCTGGCTGACGCCCTGGGTGGCAGCCTAGGCGAAAGCCGGGAGCGTAGATGGGCGTACCCTTGGCTTCGGCTGAGGGTTGCCACTGGTCTCAGTCCCTTGCAGGAGCTTAACGGCCCCGGAGGGATTGGGAATGGTTTGTGGGGGGCTCTTCTCTTCGGAGAGGGCCTGCGATAGACCGCGACCTAGTGCACGATTTTTGTCTTGTTTTATATGTAGTGTATGTGCCTTTACCTGGCATTCAAACACTCTTTTGCACTTGGGGACCTCCATCACAGGGTCTGATATGGGTGTGGCTTACAGTCTGGCTTTGTTCACATTGCACTAGTTGTCCTGCTAGGCGTTCGTGTGGAAGCCTGGCTGTGAGCTGGATTTCATCACCTCAAGACCTTGTTCACACCATAGTTAGCATAGTGGTAGGACCCTTTGCTATGCTGAGTGACCGTGACGTGGTGCATGAAGGGCTCCGATATTTTCCTGACAGGAATATATTGGCGAAAGTCTCAGCTTTTAATATCTGCATTTATGACTAGCCAGTATAGTCAGTGGCATATCCGTTTGGTGCATTTTTTCTGTGATTTATATGATTGTATTTTCATCCGCACAATGCTCCGTTTTGTGTAGGATGCCCTTGTGGTGCATGTGGACCGCGCCGACATCCTCCACTCTATGCATTTTTTGCTGGGGATAGTCGTTTGCTGCGGTCCACATGCGGTGGGGCTGCTCCCCCAATGAAAAACACGCTACAGTGTTAGGGGTTGAGCAGCTCCTCCAGTATTGCCACTATATTTCTGTGTTTTTGTCTTGTTTTATATGTAGTGTATGTGCCTTTACCTGGCATTCAAACACTCTTTTGCACCTGGGGACCTCCATCACATGGTCTGATATGGGTGTGGCTCACAGTCTGGCTTTGTTCACATTGCACTAGTTGTCCTGCTAGGCGTTTGTGTGGAAGCCTGGCTGTGAGCTGGATTACATCACCTCAAGACCTTGTTCACACCATAGTTAGCGCAGTGGTAGGACCCTTTGCCATGCTGAGTGACCGTAACGTGGTGCATGAAGGGCTCCGATATTTTCCTGACAGGAATATATTGGCGAAAGTCTCAGCTTTTAATATCTGCATTTATGACTAGCCAGTATAGTCAGTGGCATATCCGTTTGGTGCATTTTTTCTGTGATTTATAAATACATGTATTCCCCATAATATAACAATTCTGGAAACTGTCATTCCTCCGTTATTCCTCCTGGAGATGCATTAATACATTTATAACTGTGTGTTATCCTTTTCCTTGTCAAAGGGCTGTGGCCCTACATAGATACTGACAGCATCCAATCATTGCTGACAGTACCAGACATGTAGGAACACATCTTATTGCCAAAAGGAATGTTAATAGATTGTACAGATGTAATTTATAGTTTATACACACTGGCCGCATGTCATACAGTACACTTACACATTATGCACATGATGTATATTCAGTACCCCAGAATAGGGTACTCGCAAACTGTTCTTGTTATTTAATGTTATTTAATATGTTAATGCCATGTAATGTACCATCATATCTCTTTATGGATCAAGTGGAGTTAATGATCCTGACTTTGCCCCTGTAGTAGACCGGGAGATGGACTTAGATCCGCCCCTAGCTCATTTAGTAGTCTGCTAGTTTTGGAAGTAAGATGAAGCTACATGTGTTCACTCCTAGGCTTTCGTTCCAGAGAATAACTATCTATGAGAAATGTAAAGAGAGAAAACCATCTCGACTTAACAGTAATCCAAGTAAGGCTACTTTCACACTAGCGTTCGGGGTTCCGCTTGTGAGCTCCGTTTGAAGGCTCTCACAAGCGGCCCTGAACGGATCCGTAGAGCCCCAATATGCATTCTGAGTGGATGCGGATCCGCTCAGAATGCATCAGGATGGCTCCGCTTGGCCTCCGTTCCGCTCAGCAGGCGGACATGTAAACGCAGCTTGCAGCGTTCGGGTGTCCGCCTGGCCGTGCGGAGCCAAACGGATCCATCCAGACTTGAAGTTGACACAATATGGTGCAATTTCAAACGGATCCGTCCCACATTGACTTTCAATGTAAAGTCTGGACGGATCCGTCTGACTAACTTTCGCACTTAGAATTTTTTCTGAACTATAATGCAGACGGATCCGTTCTGAATGGATCCCAACGTTTGCATTATAGGAGCGGATCCGTCTGTGCAGACACCAGACGGATCCACTCTGAACGCAAGTGTGAAAGTAGCCTAAAGAGAAAGGACAGAACAAGAAGGTCAAGAATCTGTATGGCCGAGCATTGGAGTCAGTCAGAGACTGATAGAGACTTTACTGCTGTGATAGGGACCGCACCTCATGCCTTGCACCAGCACCAAACTCACAACACCAAGGTCATCCAAACTACCATCATCTAGGAGCCCTGACATTAGGATGGGCCTCAGGGAAAAAAGGGTGCCCTGGCCTTAGGGAACATGGGTGTTAGGATCCGTCTTCATACATCATTAAAATGTATGGGCTCCGGCAATGTGAAATTCGTTATCACCGAAGTCTCACGAGACTTCGGTGAATAACTTTGGCCATTGGTGTATAAACTTTAAAACCATTTAAAAACTTGGATCTAAAGTAGTACCGACTGGTACCTTGGAATTACACACAAAAACCGCAGGCACCACTCAGACATCAGATATGTAACAGACATACTGGGCATTTGCTGCACATACACAGACTATCACACACTACTAGACATATCGCACAGACAGATTCCGTCATATTTCACAGAAAAAAATAGCATGCAGAACCATTTTTCCATCAATCTGATGTACACCTTGGAGGAACCTGATGAACCCCATTATAATTCAATGCAGTCTGTTAGGAGCTGTTTGTATTCTCCATGAGTCAGATCCAGCAGAGCGTTCTGAGCATCATTGATAGGTTGTGCAGTGGAGAAATATTGGGGACCTATAGTCAGGATAGGTCATCAATATCAAATCGGTAAAGGTCTGATATTCAGCAGCCCCACTGATCTGCTGTTTAAAGGTGTCTCAGTGTTCATGCAGGCGCTGCTTACCACATTGTACACAGAGTGCTCAGACTTAACAGGGGGCAGGGTGACCTATGCGAGCTGCCCACTGCCAAAGCGACTCACTGGGAATCTGCTGGGTAGGGCAGACTGTCAGTGTGCTTATGGTAACAGTATTTTCATTCAGATACAGCTTGATGTTGTAAATGGTTTTTGTATAGTGTGTTTTGTTGAATATTACTAGTATATTGCCAATTTTAAGGTAGTAATGGTTACGGTGCAGTGTCACCTGTGTTGGGGGTCCCACTCATGCATCAGATATGTGTTCCCCCGCCATGTCAATGCACATGTGCAACTGCACTTCAGCAAGGTGAGCTTGTTCATTGCTATTATTGATTCAATGACCAAGCCACTGGCTATAGGTCAATTGGGACTATTACTTCTGTACCATGGAGATTAAAATGAAGTGTGGAATTACTGTAGAGCTACAGACTCTTATCTGAAATTATTAACTTTCTTGTTTTATCTAGATTTTAAATGTATTTTCTATACTTTTTATCTTCTGTATTATAAATAAGCTGTCATATGTTGTATTATTGATTTATTAATTTGTCATTCAGAGTTTTGCTTAAGTGTTCTTAGGTAGTTACTTCTAGACATTTATAAAACCATTACAGTTATTATCTTATCTTAATCTTATCTTCAGAATAAAAAGATGAAACAAATTTGTATTTTAGAAATTCTTAACACATGAATGGCAGATTTTTGTTTGAATTACTATGGTACAAAAAAGGTAGCAAAAATAAAATAAATCAACAATTTGTTGTAAATCTTTGTAATGAATCATTTGTACATGCATTACATGTGCAAATACTTAACCCCTTTATATAAAAATATATATATTATTGTGTGAAAAAAGGAACATAGCAGTATTACATCTTGCATCCGTCTATAGAGGGATATAGAGTTAAAAAGAGATATCATAAGTAGAGTTGAGCGGACACCTGGATGTTCGGGTTCGGTAGGTTCGGCCGAACTTGAAAAAAAAGTTCGGGTTCGGGACCCGAACTTGACCCCGAACCCGAACCCCATTGAAGTCAATGGGGACCCGAACTTTTGGCCACTAAAATGGCTCTAAAATAGCCCTGGAAAGGGCTACAGGGCTGCAAAAGGCATCAAAACGTGCTTAAGAGCATGGCAATTGTTCTGCAAACAAATGTGGATAGGGAAATGACTTAAAATAACATAAAATACTGAAAAATAAAAAATACTAATCTGGATCTAGGAGTAGGAGGTTGAGGAGGCGGTGGATGGGTGGATGTGGTGGTGTAGGTTGACGTGGCTGTGTAGGTGGAAGCGGCGATGAAGGAGGAATAGGTACCCAACACTGATTTGTGTTATTATTTATTTTTAAATTGGGGTATCCCCCAAAATATTGGGACATATAACAAAATAAAACAAAAAATAAGTGCACTTGAGTACAAGAATGGATGGTTGAGGCTGGTATAAATGTCTATTCTGCACAAGGTACTGACAAGTCCTGTGGGATCCATGCCTGGTTCATTTTAATAAACGTAAGCTTGTCCACATTGGCTGCGGCCTGTGATAATGCTCTCTGCCGTGCTAAACACATGTTCACACTATACACTGGCTGCAGGGCAGGTCAGCACCTCCAAGGCTGACAAAGCTTTTCCACATTTGGGCCATGCTAACCCTGCCTTCTCAGGTGCTGGCGGTGCCCCAGCTGCATTGGCGACCTCTTCCTCTTCCTCCTCCTCTGCCTTCGCCTTGTGTTTCCACTGTGCCCCCGCTGTCAGGTGGGAATGCCATCAGCAGTGTGCGCTTGTAGTCGCGCATCTTCCGATCAGTATCAGATGTTTTCACTAAATTTAGTTCCCTGTCAGCAATGCAGAGCAGGGGTTCATTCACGGCAAAAGGGGGTTCATGTCACCCAGCAATAGAACAGATTGATTTTGAGAGATTTAGGCCCCAGCCACCCAGGCACAGCAGGGGTTCATTCACGGCAAAAGGGGGTTCATGTCACCCTGCAATAGAAAAGAGGATTTTGAGAGAACGAGGCCCATGTCACCCAGGCACAGCAGGGGTTCATTCACGGCAAAAGGGGGTTCATGTGACCCAGCAATAGAACAGACGATTTTGAGAGATTTAGGCCCCTGTCACCCAGGCACAGCAGGGGTTCATTCACGGCAAAAGGGGGTTCATGTCACCCAGCAATAGAACAGAGGATTTTGAGAGATTTAGGCCCCTGTCACCCAGGCACAGCAGGGGTTCATTCACGGCAAAAGGGGGTTCATGTCACCCAGCAATAGAACAGATGATTTTGAGAGATTTAGGCCCCTGTCACCCAGGCACAGCAGGGGTTCATTCACGGCAAAAGGGGGTTCATGTCACCCAGCAATAGAACAGATGATTTTGAGAGATTTAGGCCCCTGTCAACCAGGCACAGCAGGGGTTCATTCACGGCAAAAGGGGGTTCATGTCACCCTGCAATAGAACAGACGATTTTGAGAGATTTAGGCCCCTGTCACCCAGGCACAGCAGGGGTTCATTCACGGCAAAAGGGGGTTCATGTCACCCAGCAATAGAACAGAGGATTTTGAGAGATTTAGGCCCCTGTCACCCAGGCACAGCCGGGGTTCATTCACGGCAAAAGGGGGTTCATGTCACCCAGCAATAGAACAGAGGATTTTGAGAGATTTAGGCCCCTGTCACCCAGGCACAGCAGGGGTTCATTCACGGCAAAAGGGGGTTCATGTGACCCAGCAATAGAACAGAGGATTTTGAGAGATTTAGGCCCCTGTCACCCGGGCACAGCAGGGGTTCATTCACGGCAAAAGGGGGTTCATGTCACCCAGCAATAGAACAGACGATTTTGAGAGATTTAGGCCCCTGTCAACCAGGCACAGCAGGGGTTCATTCACGGCAAAAGGGGGTTCATGTCACCCAGCAATAGAACAGACGATTTTGATAGATTTAGGCCCATGTCAACCAGGCACAGCAGGGGTTCATTCACGGCAAAAGGGGGTTCATGTGACCCAGCAATAGAACAGAGGATTTTGAGAGATTTAGGCCCCTGTCACCCAGGCACAGCAGGGGTTCATTGACGGCAAAAGGGGGTTCATGTGACCCAGCAATAGAACAGACGATTTTGAGAGATTTAGGCCTCTGTCAACCAGGCACAGCAGGGGTCCATTCACGGCAAAAGGGGGTTCATGTCACCCAGCAATAGAACAGACGATTTTGAGAGATTTAGGCCCCTGTCAACCAGGCACAGCAGGGGTTCATTCACAGCAAAAGGGGGTTCATGTCACCAATCAATACAACAGACGATTTTGAGAGATTTAGGCCCCTGTCACCCAGGCACAGCAGGGGTTCATTTACGGCAAAAAGGGGTTTATGTCACCCAGCAATAGAACAGACGATTTTGAGAGATTTAGGCCCCTGTTACCCAGGCACAGCAGGGGTTCATTCACGGCAAAAGGGGGTTCATGTCACCCAGCAATAGAACAGACGATTTTGATAGATTTAGGCCCATGTCAACCAGGCACAGCAGGGGTTCATTCACGGCAAAAGGGGGTTCATGTGACCCAGCAATAGAACAGAGGATTTTGAGAGATTTAGGCCCCTGTCACCCAGGCACAGCAGGGGTTCATTCACGGCAAAAGGGGGTTCATGTGATCCAGCAATAGAACAGACGATTTTGAGAGATTTAGGCCTCTGTCAACCAGGCACAGCAGGGGTCCATTCACGGCAAAAGGGGGTTCATGTCACCCAGCAATAGAACAGACGATTTTGAGAGATTTAGGCCCCTGTCAACCAGGCACAGCAGGGGTTCATTCACAGCAAAAGGGGGTTCATGTCACCAATCAATACAACAGGCGATTTTGAGAGATTTAGGCCCCTGTCACCCAGGCACAGCAGGGGTTCATTCACGGCAAAAGGGGGTTCATGTGACCCAGCAATAGAACAGACGATTTTGAGAGATTTAGGCCCCTGTCAACCAGGCACAGCAGGGGTTCATTCACGGCAAAAGGGGGTTCATGTCACCCTGCAATAGAACAGACAATTTTGAGAGATTTAGGCCCCTATCACCCAGGCACAGCAGGGGTTCATTCACGGCAAAAGGGGGTTCATGTCACCCAGCAATAGAACAGACGATTTTGAGAGATTTAGGCCCATGTCAACCAGGCACAGCAGGGGTTCATTCACGGCAAAAGGGGGTTCATGTGACCCAGCAATAGACAGAGGATTTTGAGAGATTTAGGCCCCTGTCACCCAGGCACAGCAGGGGTTCATTCACGGCAAAAGGGGGTTCATGTGACCCAGCAATAGAACAGACGATTTTGAGAGATTTAGGCCTCTGTCAACCAGGCACAGCAGGGGTCCATTCACGGCAAAAGGGGGTTCATGTCACCCAGCAATAGAACAGACGATTTTGAGAGATTTAGGCCCCTGTCAACCAGGCACAGCAGGGGTTCATTCACGGCAAAAGGGGGTTCATGTCACCCTGCAATAGAACAGACGATTTTGAGAGATTTAGGCCCCTGTCACCCAGGCACAGCAGGGGTTCATTCACGGCAAAAGGGGGTTCATGTCACCCAGCAATAGAACAGAGGATTTTGAGAGATTTAGGCCCCTGTCACCCAGGCACAGCAGGTGTTCATTCACGGCAAAAGGGGGTTCATGTCACCTAGCAATAGAACAGAGGATTTTGATAGATTTAGGCCCATGTCGACTAGGCACAGCAGGGGTTCATTCACGGCAAAAGGGGGTTCATGTGACCGAGCAATAGAACAGAGGATTTTGAGAGATTTAGGCCCCTGTCACTCAGGCACAGCAGGGGTTCATTCACGGCAAAAGGGGGTTCATGTGACCCAGCAATAGAACAGACGATTTTGAGAGATTTAGGCCTCTGTCAACCAGGCACAGCAGGGGTCCATTCACGGCAAAAGGGGGTTCATGTCACCCAGCAATAGAACAGATGATTTTGAGAGATTTAGGCCCCTGTCAACCAGGCACAGCAGGGGTTCATTCACGGCAAAAGGGGGTTCATGTCACCCAGCAATAGAACAGACGATTTTGATAGATTTAGGCCCATGTCAACCAGGCACAGCAGGGGTTCATTCACGGCAAAAGGGGGTTCATGTGACCCAGCAATAGAACAGAGGATTTTGAGAGATTTAGGCCCCTGTCACCCAGGCACAGCAGGGGTTCATTCATGGCAAAAGGGGGTTCATGTGACCCAGCAATAGAACAGACGATTTTAAGAGATTTAGGCCTCTGTCAACCAGGCACAGCAGGGGTCCATTCACGGCAAAAGGGGGTTCATGTCACCCAGCAATAGAACAGACGATTTTGAGAGATTTAGGCCCCTGTCAACCAGGCACAGCAGGGGTTCATTCACGGAAAAAGGGGGTTTATGTCACCCAGCAATAAAACTGACGATTTTGAGAGATTTAGGCCCCTGTCACCCAGGCACTGCAGGGGTTCATTCACGGCAAAAGGGGGTTCATGTCACCCAGCAAAAGAACAGATGATTTTGAGAGATTTAGGCCCCTGTCACCCAGGCACAGCAGGGGTTCATTCACGGCAAAAGGGGGTTCATGTGACCCAGCAATAGAACAGACGATTTTGAGAGATTTAGGCCCCTGTCAACCAGGCACAGCAGGGGTTCATTCACGGCAAAAGGGGGTTCATGTCACCCTGCAATAGAACAGACGATTTTGAGAGATTTAGGCCCCTATCACCCAGGCACAGCAGGGGTTCATTCACGGCAAAAGGGGGTTCATGTCACTCAGCAATAGAACAGACGATTTTGAGAGATTTAGGCCCATGTCAACCAGGCACAGCAGGGGTTCATTCACGGCAAAAGGGGGTTCATGTGACCCAGCAATAGACAGAGGATTTTGAGAGATTTAGGCCCCTGTCACCCAGGCACAGCAGGGGTTCATTCACGGCAAAAGGGGGTTCATGTGACCCAGCAATAGAACAGACGATTTTGAGAGATTTAGGCCTCTGTCAACCAGGCACAGCAGGGGTCCATTCACGGCAAAAGGGGGTTCATGTCACCCAGCAATAGAACAGACAATTTTGAGAGATTTAGGCCCCTGTCAACCAGGCACAGCAGGGGTTCATTCACGGCAAAAGGGGGTTCATGTCACCCTGCAATAGAACAGACGATTTTGAGAGATTTAGGCCCCTGTCACCCAGGCACAGCAGGGGTTCATTCACGGCAAAAGGGGGTTCATGTCACCCAGCAATAGAACAGAGGATTTTGAGAGATTTAGGCCCCTGTCACCCAGGCACAGCAGATGTTCATTCACGGCAAAAGGGGGTTCATGTCACCCAGCAATAGAACAGACGATTTTGATAGATTTAGGCCCATGTCGACTAGGCACAGCAGGGGTTCATTCACGGCAAAAGGGGGTTCATGTGACCGAGCAATAGAACAGAGGATTTTGAGAGATTTAGGCCCCTTTTCACTCAGGCACAGCAGGGGTTCATTCACGGCAAAAGGGGGTTCATGTGACCCAGCAATAGAACAGACGATTTTGAGAGATTTAGGCCTCTGTCAACCATGCACAGCAGGGGTCCATTCACGGCAAAAGGGGGTTCATGTCACCCAGCAATAGAACAGATGATTTTGAGAGATTTTGGCCCCTGTCAACCAGGCACAGCAGGGGTTCATTCACGGAAAAAGGGGGTTCATGTCACCCAGCAATAGAACAGACGATTTTGAGAGATTTAGGCCCCTGTCACCCAGGCACTTCAGGGGTTCATTCACGTCAAAATGGGGTTCATGTCACCTAGCAATAGAACAGAGGATTTTGAGAGATTTAGGCCCCTGTCACTCAGGCACAGCAGGGGTTCATTCACGGCAAAAGGGGGTTCATGTCACCTAGCAATAGAACAGAGGATTTTGAGAGATTTAGGCCCCTGTCACCCAGGCACAGCAGGGGTTCATTCACGGCAAAAGGGGGTTCATGTCACCCAGCAATAGAGCAGACGATTTTGAGAGATTTAGGCCCCTGTCAACCAGGCACAGCAGGGGTTCATTCACGGCAAAAGGGGGTTCATGTGACCCAGCAATAGAACAGAGGATTTTGAGAGATTTAGGCCCCTGTCACCCAGGCACAGCAGGGGTTCATTCACGGCAAAAGGGGGTTCATGTCACCCAGCAATAGAACAGACGATTTTGAGAGATTTAGGCCCCTGTCAACCAGGCACAGCAGGGGTTCATTCACAGCAAAAGGGGGTTCATGTCACCAATCAATACAACAGACGATTTTGAGAGATTTAGGCCCCTGTCACCTAGGCACAGCAGGGGTTCATTTACGGCAAAAAGGGGTTCATGTCACCCAGCAATAGAACAGACGATTTTGAGAGATTTAGGCCCCTGTTACCCAGGCACAGCAGGGGTTCATTCACGGCAAAAGGGGGTTCATGTCACCCAGCAATAGAACAGACGATATTGATAGATTTAGGCCCATGACCAGTGGCTCCACCAACACCACCACAGCGACCATGACCGCGTCCCTTATTAGATGTTTGCCTCATAATTAGCGTTCACAAAGCAAAGTAAAAATTGGTTAAGTATGTTAAAAATAATTTACCGCCAATATAAACCCTGATGTAGGGTATTGCACTCCATTTTTTTTTTAAAACTCTATATGACAGCGGTATTTGTGGCCTAAATGTGACAGTCACCGATGCACGTGTAATCAAAGATGACCAGTATCTGAACAAATGTTTTTTTTAAACTGCAGTAAACAAATGACCTTATTTGTGGCCTAAATGTGACTGTAATCAATGCATGTTTAATAAAAAATGACCAGTATATGAACAAACGTTTTTTTTAAACCGCAGTAAACAAATGACCTTATTTGTGGCCTAAATGTGACTGTAATCAATGCACGTTTAATCAAAAATGACCAGTATATGAACAAATGTTTTTTTTTTAAACCGCAGTAACCAAATGGCCATATTTGTGGCCTAAATGTGACTGTCATCAATGCACGTTTAATCAAAAATGACCAGTATATGAACAAACGTTATTTTTTTTACCGCAGTAACCTAATGCCCATATTTATGGCCTAAATGTGACTGTAATCAATGTACGTTTAATCAAAGATGACCAGTATATGAACAAACGTTTTTTTAAACCGCAGTAACCAAATAGCCGTATTTGTGGCCTAAATGTGACTGTAAACAATTCACGTTTAATCAAAAATGACCAGTATATGAACAAACGTTTTTTTTAAACCGCAGTAACCTAATGGCCGTATTTGTGGCCTAAATGTGACTGTAATCAATGCACGTTTAAAGGGAACCTGTCACCTGGAAAATACAATTTACACTAATCACAGTACCTTAAAGTATCTCTCATAGTGTGCCCAAAGATGTATTCATATCTTCTTTCTGCGTTGTTCTGTCCTTCCCTCCCTGGCATCTTCTTGTTCACTGCGGCCTGCACTGTTCCTATACAGCGCGCTCGCGCCCATCGCTTCTCCCCTGCCGCATGAGCGCGATCACTGTCTGCTTGCACTGCAGCGCAGGCGCAGTGAACATGCAGATGCCAGGGAGGGAGGGAGCCGTAGCCGAGATCATGCTGTGGAAGGACACGCACGACGCATGCACGAGAAGAGCGCCGTCATGGCTACAGGGAAAAATGTCTTTCAATATGCGGAGGAGCGGCATAGGGGCGGGCTTATCCGACGGTTGAGTCAAGGAGGCCGCTGCCCCCGTGACTTCAGCACGACTTCAAAAAGGTGACAAACACAGTTTTAGAAGGCAGCACAACGCAGAAAGAAGATATAAATACATCTTTGGGCACACTATGAGAGATACTTTAAGGTACTGTGATTAGTGTAAATTGTCTTTTCTAGGTGACAGGTTCCCTTTAATCAAAAATGACCAGTATATGAACAAACGTTTTTTTTTAACCGCAGTAACCTAATGGCTGTATTTGTGGCCTAAATGTGACTGTAATCAATGCACGTTTAATCAAAAATGACCATTATATGAACAAACGTTTTTTTTAAACCGCAGTAACCAAATGGCCGCATTTGTGGCCTAAATGTGACTGTAATCAAAGCACGTTTAAAAAAAAATGACCAGTATATGAACAAACGTTTTTTTTAAACCGCAGTAACCAAATGGCCGTATTTGTGGCCTAAATGTGACTGTAATCAATGCACGTTTAATCAAAAATGACCAGTATATGAACAAAAGTATTTTTTAAACCGCAGTAACCTAATGGCCGTATTTGTGGCCTAAATGTGACTGTCACCTATGCATGTGTAATAAAAGATGACCAGTATATGAACAAAAAGTTTTTTTAAGCACAGTCAGCAAAAAAGCTGTATTTCTGGACTAGCAGACATGCAGATAGATACTGCTGGTGCACTATCGTTGCATAAAATGGCTGCCGATTAGGTATTGATAGTGACAAACTGAAGTAAAAAAAGTTCGTTTTCAGCAGAAGTTGGCTCAGTGCAGGCTTAAAAAAATTGTGCACTGCACCCACAAAACACATTGGATTTATATCGCTGAGTAAAAAGGCAGTTCTTCTTAATATTTCTCCCTGATCTCTCCCTGACAGCAGCTGCAGCCTCTCCCTACACTAATCAGAGCAGAGTGACGGGCGGCACTACGTGACTCCAGCTTAAATAGAGGCTGGGTCACATGCTGCAGTTGGCCAATCACAGCCATGCCAATAGTAGGCATGGCTGTGATGGCTTCTAAGGGCACACAGTTAAACGCTTGTTGATTGGCTGCTGTGCAGCCTTTCAAAAAGTGCCAAGAAAGCGCCGAACACCGAACCCGAACCAGAACTTTTACGTAAATGTTCGGGTTCGGGTCCGGGTCCCGAAAAAGCTAAAGTTCGGTACGAACCCGAACTTTACAGTTCGGGTTCGCTCAACTCTAATCATAAGTAAAAATAATTAATGAACAGCAAATATAATACTTTGATGTTCTGAGTTTCTCTCAAATAAGTGAGGCGTAAAAAAACATAACAATGCAGGTGTTGAAAGGGGTTATTCCATCATAACAACACATGTGATAACAATCTGACAGTTGTTAATGAGTTTGGTGGCAGTTTGATACCCACTGATCCGGAGAATGGGGGTCCCATATTATAAACTGTAATTCTTGGACAACCCCTTTAAGTATGCCTGGCAGGCTTAAAAGTAAATCCCCCCACATCTTCAAATCTATTAATATTTTTTTAAATCCAAATGAGTTCTACTCTAATGGGAGAACCTCTCTCGCAGCAGAAGGAAATCTGAATACTTTGTTATACAGTGAGGAACAGAAGTATTTGAACACCAAGCGATTTTGGAAGTTCTCCCACTTAGAAATCATGGAGGGGTCTGAAATTCACATTAGAGGTGCATTCCCACTCTGAGAGACAGAATAAAAAAAAAAAAAAGGAAATCACATTGTAAGATTTTTAAAGAATGTATTTGTCTTGTCAGGGATTTTGTCCCACTCCTCCACACAGACCTCCTCTAGATCTGTCAGGTTTCGGGGCTGTTGCTGAGCAGAGTTTCACAGAGTTTCAGCTCCCTCCAAAAATATTCTATTGGATTTAGGTCTGGAGACTGGCTAGGCCACTCCGGAACCTTGATATGCTTCTTGCGGGAGAACTTGCAAAATTGCAGGGTGTTCAAATACTTCTGTTCCTCACTGTAGGTGTAAGTTGTATTGATGAAAATAGCTTAAAGTACCCAACTGGAAAGAGAAAACAGCAAATTACTAAACTAAATATTACAATTGTTTAAAAGAAATTGGAGATTTGTTCATGCGTCTCTCAAGTGTAACTCTAGAGAGGACTTCACCCTAACTTCAAAAGTCAATATTAATCCATAGCACATTGGCCACATGAATCAATCTCCATTGGCGCATGAGTTGCCTTATGATTCATGTTAGCCAAATTGTGTAATCATGGATAGGGTTATCTTTAAATGGCTTGTCCAGGATAGGCCATTGCTTGCTGGATGGTGGGGTCTAACAGCTGTTCAGGTGTAGCTCTGTCTCCAGATGTTGGCTCCAGAGTTACTGTACAGAGCAGTGTTTTTCACCACAGCGCTGCTCAAGGAATGTTAGAAGTAAATTTTTCAAGCGAATGCTCTTTTTAGAGTTTGAAATAACTAAATAACTGGTCAGGTTTTCCCTAAACTTATGTTGCTTAAATACAGCAATGGAAATGTCCGCATAGCCATTTTCAGTTGCCAGTGCTTCATTTTCTCTGCACTGTCACTAATAAGGACTAGTCGACTGTGTTCCCTGGTTATAAAGTGTAGGCCACAAAAAAAGAACTGTTTCCCTTGTACGGTTTATACAGGATAATGCTTATCGGTCCTCATTCATTAAAACTATTATACAGTAAAACTGTGTTGTCCATAGCATCCAATCAGAACTCAGCTTTTATTTTACCATAGCAGTTTAAGAAAAAAAAGGGTAGATTCGATTCTAAACTTATTGAATTCTTCTCAAATTCCCCAGAAATTCAGATTCTAACCGAATCCGAATCTATTGCAATTCCATTTTACAGGTCAGAAAACAAAGAGAAGAAGGCCTCTGACACAAAAAAAATATACTTTTTGGACTATGTATTAGTTAGAAAAAATTGGACAGTGCAGTGCTACCATTTGTTTACCCATATCTAGATATGTAACTGGAATGGGTGGACTACAGTACCCAGAAAGATTATAAAAATGTATGTTATTCACTTTAGAAAAAAGACCACTAAGGGGAAATCTTATAACCATGTATAAATATATCAGGGGTCAGTACAGAGATATCTCCCATCATCTATTTATCCCCAGGACTGTGACTATGACGAGGGGACATCC